>NC_053028.1:497917175-497942859 GCF_003073215.2 Triticum urartu | reverse complement strand
CCCGAGCTTTGCTATTGTAGTTGGATCTTATGTTTCTTCTCCCCCTCCACTCTCTTGTGATGAATTGAGTTTCCCCTTTGAAGTTACCTTATCGGATTGAGTCTTCTATGAACACTTGATGTATGTCTTGCCGTGCTTATCTGTGGTGACAATGGGATATCATGTGCCACTTGATGTATGTTTTGGTGACCAACTTGCGGGTTCCGCCCATGAACCTATGCATAGGGGTTGGCACACGTTCTTGATTCACCGGTAGAAACTTTGGGGCACTATTTGAAGTACTTTTATGTTGGTTGGATAAATCTGAGATTGTGTGATCCATATCGTATAATCATGCCCACGGATACTTGAGGTGACAATGGAGTATCTAGGTGACATTAGGGTTTTGGTTGATTTGTATCTTAAGGTGTTATTCTAGTAAAAACTCCAGGGTTGTTTGTGACACTTATAGGAATAGCCCAACAGATTGATTTGAAAGAATAACTTTGAGGTGGTTTCGTACCCTACCATAATCTCTACGTTTGTTCTCCGCTATTAGTGGCTTCGGAGTGACTCTTTGTTGCATGTTGAGGGCTCGTTATATGATCTATCTATGTTATTATTGTTGAGAGAACTTGCACTAGTGAAAGTATGAACCCTAGGCCTTGTTTCCTATCATTGCAATACCGTTTACGCTCACTTTTACCACTCGCTACCTTGCTGTTTTTATATTTTCAGTTTACAAAAAACCTATATTTACTATCTATTTTGCACTTGTATCACCATCTCTTCGCCGAACTAGTGCACCTATACAATTTACCATTGTATTGGGTGTGTTGGGGACACAAGAGACTCTTTGTTATTTGGTTGCAGGGTTGCTTGAGAGAGACCATCTTCATCCTACGCCTCCTACGGATTGATAAACCTTAGGTCATCCACTTGAGGGAAATTTGCTACTGTCCTACAAACCTGTGCACTTGCAGGGCCAACAACGTCTACAAGAAGAAGGTTGCATAGTAGACATCAAGCACCAGGTCGCCTTCCTGAAAAGTCCTGGACTTAACCCGACGGCTGTGATAATGGCGCATGTCCTGTTGATAAATTGCTGATCGAGCCGCTGCTAAGTCTCTTTCTTCATCCAACAAGTCAAGTGCATCCTGTCTGGCTTGTTCATTATTAGCTTCAACATAAGCCGCCACACGGGGCGAGTCATGACGGATTTCACTAGGCAACACTGCTTCTGCTCCATAAACCATGAAGAAAGGTGTGTAACCTGTAGACCTGTTAGGCGTGGTGTTGATACTCCACAACACCGAGGGTAATTCCTCTACCCAACAACCTGGCGTTCACTGTAAGGGAACCATAAGCCGGGGTTTGAGACCTTTCAAAATTTCCTGATTGGCTCTCTCAGCTTGACCATTGGATTGAGGATGAGCTATAGAAGAAACATCAAGCCGGATATGCTCACGTTGACAAAACTCCTCCATAGCCCCTTGGGACAGATTAGTGCCATTGTCAGTGATAATGCTGTGTGGAAAACCAAAACGGAAGATCACCTTCTTCATGAACTGAACCGCCGTGGCCGCGTCACACTTACTCACTGGCTCCGCCTCAACCCACTTAGTGAATTTATCAACTGCCACTAAAAGATGTGTCTTTTTATCCTTAGACCTTTTGAAAGGTCCCACCATGTCAAGCCCCCAGACCGCAAACAGCCAAGTGATTGGAATCATCCGGAGCTCTTGAGCCGGCACATGCGCTCGTCGTGCGAACTTTTGGCATCCATCACATCTGCTGACCAGATCCTCTGCATCGGCGTGAGCCATCAACCAGTAAAAACCGTGACGAAAAGCCTTGGACACCAGAGATTTTGACCCGACGTGATGACCACAATCGCCTTCATGGATCTCACAAAGAATTTCTTTACCTTCTTCCGGGGAAACACACCGCTGAAACGCTTCGGAGACGCTACGATGGTATAGTTCTCCATCCGAAATCGTCATTGACTTAGACCGCCGTGTTATCTATCGAGCCAGGGTCTCATCCGCTAGCAACTCTCCCCGGGTCATGTAAGCCAAGAACGACACTTTCCAATCTGGGATGACATGAAGAGCCGCCACCAACTGCGCCTCCGGGTCAGGAACAACTAAATCTTCTTCTGTGGGAAACTTGATAGACGGGTTATCCAAAACATCCAAAAAGGTGTTAGGTGGTACCGGCTTACGCTAAGACCCCAAACGGCTTAAAGCATCAGCCGCTTCATTCTTTGACGGTCAATGTGCTCCACCTGATAACCTTTAAAATGCCCCACAACAACATCAACCTCCCGGCGATAAGCCGCCATGAGAGGGTCCTTGGAATCCCACTTGCCTGATACCTATTGAGCCACTAGATCTGAGTCGCCAAGACATCTGACCCGGCTCAAACTCATCTCTTTTACCACTCGAAGACCATGGAGCAAGGCTTCATACTCTGATGCGTTGTTAGTGCAAGGAAACATCAACCGTAACACATAAAAAAAATTCACCTCGCGGAGAGGTTAACACAACTCCAGCCCCCGAGCCTTCCAACTGTCTGGACCCATCAAAATGAATAGTCCAATACGTGTTGTCTGGTTTCTCTTCTGGCATCTGCATCTCTGTCTAGTCATTAATGAAGTCAACCAGTGCTTGAGATTTGATCGCGGTACGTGGCACATACTTCAACCCATGAGACCCAAGCTCAATCGCCCACTTGGCGACTCGCCCAGTGGCTTCTCTGTTTTGAATGATGTCTCCCAAAGGAGCAGAGCTAACCACGGTGATTGGATGTCCCTGAAAATAATGCTTAAGCTTCCGGCTTGCCATGAATACCCCATATACGAGCTTCTGCCAATGTGGATATCGTTGCTTGGATTCAATTAGCACCTCACCGACGTAGTAAACCGACTGTTGAACCGGATGCTCCTTGCCAGACTCCTTGCGCTCCACCACAATAGCCACACTAACAGCTCGTGAGTTGGCGGCCACGTATAACAGTAGCGGCTCTTTCTCAACTGGAGCAGCCAGGACCGGCGGCTCAGCAAGCTGTGTCTTCAGATCTTCAAAAGCAGAGTTCGCAGCATCACTCCAAACAAAATCATCTGTTTTCTTCATCATCTGATACAGAGGCATTGCCTTCTCCCCTAACCGGCTTATGAACCGGCTCAAAGCAGCAACACGGCTCGCCAGTCGTTGAACGTCATTGATGCATGTTGGTTTGGCCAGGGATGTAATTGCCTTGATTTTCTCCGGGTTAGCCTCAATACCTCAGTTAGACACCAAAAAACCCAAGAGCTTGCCAGCTGGGAGTCCAAAAACACACTTGGCCGGGTTAAGCATCATTTTGTAGACCCGGAGATTATCGAAAGTCTCTTTCAGATTTGTGACCAAGGTTTCCTCTTTCCTGGATTTTACCACTATCTCATCCACATAAGCATGAACATTACGCCCAATTTGATCATGAAGACAATTCTGCACACACCGTTGGTAAGTCGCCTGGGCACTCTTAAGGCCAAAAGGCATAGACACATAGCAAAAAGCTCCAAAAGGAGTGATAAAAGCCGTCTTCTCCTGATCCTTGACTGCCATCTTGATCTGATGATAACCAGAATAAGCATCCAAGAAACTCAAACATGCACAACCCGTTGTAGCATCAATGATCTGATCAATACGAGGGAGGGCGCAAGGATCAGCCGGACAAGCCTTGTTCAGATCGGTGTAATCCACACACATACACCAGGTGCCATTCTTTTTTAGTACAAGCACCGGGTTGGCTAACCACTCCGAGTGAAAGACTTCTACAATGAACCCAGCTGCCAAAAGTCGGGCCACCTCTTCTCCAATGGCCTTGCGCCTTGATGTCTACTACACAACCTTCTTCTTGTAGACGTTGTTGGGCCTCCAAGTGCAGAGGTTTGTAGGACAGTGGCAAATTTCCCTCAAGTGGACGACCTAAGGTTTATCAATCTGTAGGAGGCGTAGGATGAAGATGGTCTCTCTCAAGCAACCCTGCAACCAAATAACAAAGAGTCTCTTGTGTCCCCAACACACCCAATACAATGGTAAATTGTATAGGTGCACTAGTTCGGCGAAGAGATGGTGATACAAGTGGTATATGGATAGTAGATAATAGTTTTTGTAATCTGAAAATATAAAAACAGCAAGGTAACGAATGATAAAAGTGAGCGTAAACGGTATTGCAATGCGTTGAAACAAGGCCTAGGGTTCATACTTTCACTAGTGCAAGTCCTCTCAACAATAATAGCATAATTGGATCACATAACTATCCCTCAACATGCAACAAAGAGTCACTCCAAAGTCACTAATAGCGGAGAACAAACGAAGAGATTATGGTAGGGTACAAAACCACCTCAAAGTTATTCTTTCCAATCAATCCGTTGGGCTATTCCTATAAGTGTCACAAAAAGCCCTAGAGTTTGTACTAGAATAACACCTTAAGACACAAATCAACCAAAACCCTAATGTCACCTAGATACTCCAATGTCACCTCAAGTATCCGTGGGCATGATTATACGATATGCATCACACAATCTCAGATTCATCTATTCAACCAACACATAGGACCTCAAAGAGTGCCCCAAAGTTTCTACCGGAGAATCACGACGAAAACGTGTGCCAACCCCTATGCATAGGTTCATGGGCGGAACCCGCAAGTTGATCACCAAAACATACATCAAGTGAATCACGTGATATCCCATTGTCACCACAGATATCCACGGCAAGACATACATCAAGTGTTCTCAAATCTTTAAAGACTCAATCCGATAAGATAACTTCAAAGGGGAAACTCAATTCATCACAAGAGAGTAGAGGGGGAGAAGAAACATAAGATCCAACTACAATAGCAAAGCTCGGGATACATCAAGATCGTGCCATAGATGGAACACGAGAACAACACGAGAGAGAGAGAGATCAAACACATAGCTACTGGTACATACCCTCAGCCCCGAGGGTGAACTACTCCCTCCTCGTCATGGATAGCGCCGGGATGATGAAGATGGCCACCGGAGATGGATCCCCCCTCCGGCAGGGGACCGGAACGGGTCTCGATTGGTTTTTCGTGGTTCGGAGGCTTCTGGCAGCGGAACTCCCGATCTATCTTCTGTTTTGGAAGTTTTAGGGTACGACGGTATATATGGGTGAAAGGAGTATGTCGGTGGAGCTACGGGGGGCCCACGAGGCAGGGGGCGCGCCCCCCACCCTCGTGAGCACCTCCCGTATCTTCTGGCGTGGGGTCCAAGTCCATCAGGTGGGTTTCCTTCCAAAAATAACTTCTCCAGTTGATTTCGTTCCGTTTTGACTCCGTCTGATATTCCTTTTCCTCGAAACACTGAAATAGGCATAAAACAGCAAATCTGGGCTGGGTCTCCGGTTAATAGGTTAGTCCCAAAAATAATATAAAAGTGGAAAATAAAGCCCAATATTGCCTAAAACAGTAGATAATATAGCATGGAGCAATCAAAAATTATAGATACGTTGGAGACATATCAAGCATCCCCAAGCTTAATTCCTGCTCGTCCTCGAGTAGGTAAATGATAAAAAAGATAATTTTTGATGTGGAATGCTAGTTGGCATAATTTCATTGCAATTCCTCTTACTTGTGATATGAATATTCAGATCCGAAAGATTCAAGACAAAAGTTCATATTGACATAAAAATAATAATACTTCAAGTATACTAACAAAGCAATCATGTCTTCTCAAAATAACATGGCCAAAGAAAGTTATCCCTACAAAATCATATAGTCTGGCTATGCTCCATCTTCCCCACACAAAATATTTAAATTATGCACAACCCCGATGACAAGCCAAGCAATTGTTTCATACTTTAACATTTTCAGAACTTTTTCAATCTTCACGCAATACATGAGCGTGAGCCATGGATATAACACTATATATGGAATAGAATGGTGGTTGTGGAGAAGACAAAAAGAGGGAAGATAGTCTCACATCAACTAGGCGTATCAACGGGCTATGAAGATGCCCATCAATAGATATCAATGTGAGTGAGTAGGGATTGCCATGCAACGGATGCACTAGAGCTATAAGTATATGAAAGCTCAAAAAAGAAACTAAGTGGGTGTGCATCCAACTCGCTTTCTCAAGAAGACCTAGGGCATTTTGAGGAAGCCCATCATTGGAATATACAAGCCAAGTTCTATAATAAAAAATTCCCACTAGTATATGAAAGTGACAACATAGAGACTCTCTATCATGAAGATCATGGTGCTACTTTGAAGCACAAGTGTGGTAAAAGGATAGTAGCATTGTCCCTTCTCTCTTTTTCTCTCATTCATTTTTTTTATTTTTTTGTTTGGGCCTTTTCTCTCTTTTTTATGGCCTCTTTTTTTCTCTTTTTTTTATTTTTCGTCCGGAGTCTCATCCCGACTTGTGGGGGAATCATAGTCTCCATCATCCTTTCCTCACTTGGGACAATGCTCTAATAATGATGATCATCACACTTTTATTTTTCTTACAACTCAACAATTACAACTCGATACTTAGAACAAAATATGACTCTATATGAATGCCTCCGGCGGTGTACCGGGATATGCAATGACTCATGAGTGACATGTATGAAAGAATTATGAACGGTGGCTTTGCCACAAATACGATGTCAACTACATGATCATGCTAGCAATATGACAATGATGGAGCGTGTCATAATAAACGGAACGGTGGAAAGTTGCATGGCAATATATCTCGGAATGGCTATGGAAATGCCATAATAGGTAGGTATGGTGGCTGTTTTGAGGAAGGTATATGGTGGGTGTATGATACCGGCGAAAGGTGCGCGGTATTAGAGAGGCTAGCAATAGTGGAAGGATGGGAAAAAGTGCGTATAATCCATGGACTCAACATTAGTCATAAAGAACTCATATACTTATTGCAAAAATCTACAAGTTATCAAAGCAAAGTATTACGCGCATGCTCCTAGGGGGATAGATTGGTAGGAAAAGACCATCGCTCGTCCCCGACCGCCACTCATAAGGAAGACAATCAATAAATAAATCATGCCCCGAGTTCATCACATAACGGTTCACCATACGTGCATGCTACGGGAATCACAAACTTCAACACAAGTATTCTTTAAATTCACAACTACTCCACTAGCATGACTCTAATATTATCACCTCCATATCTCAAAACAATTATCAAGCATCAAACTTATCTTAGTATTCAACGCACTCAAAAGAAAGTTTCACATATCTTGAATACCAAGTATATTAACATTAAGCGAATTACCATGCTATTAATGACTCTCAAAATAATCTATGTGAAACATGAGAGTTCATCTATTTCTTAAAAATAAAACTACCACCATGCTCTAAAAGGTATAAGTGAAGCACTAGAGCAAACAAAAAACTACTCCAAAAGATATAAGTGAAGATCAATGAGTAGTCGACTAATTATGTAACTATGTGAAGACTCTCCCATTTAATAATTTCAGATCTTGGTATTGTATCCAAACAGCAAGCAAAACAAAATAAAATGACATGACGCTCCAAGCAAAACACATATCATGTGGTGAATAAAAATATAGCTCCAAGTAAAGTTACCGATGAACGAAGACGAAAGAGGGGATGCCTTCTGGGGCATCCCCAAGCTTAGGCTCTTGGTTGTCCTTGAATATTACCTGGGGTGCCTTGGTCATCCCCAAGCTTAGGCTCTTGCCACTACTTATTCCATAGTCCATCGAATCCTTACCCAAAACTTGAAAACTTCACAACACAAAACTTAACAGAAAACTCGTAAGCTCCGCTAGTATAAGAAAATAAATCACCACTTCAAGGTACTATAATGAACTCATTCTTAATTTATATTGGTGTTAAACCTACTGTATTCCAACTTCTATATGGTTTATAAACTATTTTACTAGCCATAGATTCATTAAAAATAAGCAAACAACACACGAAAAATAGAATCTGTCAAAAACAGAACAGTCTGTAGTAATCTGGATCAAACGTATACTTCTGGAACTCATAAAATTCTCAAATAAATTTCTGGACCTTAGGAATTTATCTATTATTCATCTTAAAAAAGAATTAACTAAATAGCACTCTCCAAATAAAAATGGCAGCAGTTGTCGTGAGCGCTAAAGTTTCTGTTTTTTACAGCATGATCAACAAGACTTTACCCAAGTCTTCCCAAAGGTTCTACTTGGCACAAACACTAATTAAAACATAAAAACACATATAAACAGAGTATAGATGAATTATTTATTACTAAACAGGAACAAAAAGCAAGTAACAAAAATAAAATTGGGTTGCCTCCCAACAAGCGCTATCGTTTAACGCCCCTAGCTAGGCATGATGATTTCAATGATGCTCACATAAAAGATAAGGATTGTAATATAAAGAGAGCATCATAAAGAATATGACTAGCACATTTAAGTCTAACATACTTACTATGCATAGGGATTTTGTGAGCAAACAACTTGTGGGAACAAGAATCAACTTGCATAGGAAGGTAAAACAAGCATAACTTCAAAACTTTAAGCACATAGAGAAGAAACTTGATATTATTGCAATTCCGACAAGCATATGTTCCTCCCTCATAATAATTTCCAGTAGCATCATGAATGAATTCAACAATATAACCAGCACCTAAAGCATTCTTTTCATAATCTACAAGCATAGCAATTTTATTACTCTCCACATAAGCAAATTTCTTCTCATTAATAGTAGTGGGAGCAAACTCAACAAAGTAACTATCATGGGATTGAAAATTGAAATCAAGATGACAAGTTTCATTGTTATCATTATTCTTTAAAGCATACGTGTCATCACAATAATCATCATAGATAGGAGGCATGCTTTCATCATAATAAATTTTCTCATCAAAACTTGGGGGACAAAAAATATCATCTTCATCAAACATAGCTTCCCCAAGCTTGTGGCTTTGCATATCATTAGCATCATGGATATTCAAGGAATTCATACTAACAACACTGCAATCATGCTCATCATTCAAATATTTAGTGCCAAACATTTTATAGATTTCTTCTTCTAGCACTTGAGCACAATTATCCTTTCCATCATACTCACGAAAGATATTAAAAAGGTGAAGCGTATGAGACAAACTCAATTCCATTTTTTTATAGTTTTCTTTTATAAACTAAACTAGTGATAAAACAAGAAACTAAAAGACTCGATTGCAAGATCTAAAGATATACCTTCAAGCACTAACCTCCCCGGCAACGGCGCCAGAAAAGAGCTTGATGTCTACTACGCAACCTTCTTCTTGTAGACGTTGTTGGGCCTGCAAGTGCACAGGTTTGTAGGACAGTAGCAAATTTCCCTCAAGTGGATGACCTAAGGTTTATCAATCTGTAGGAGGCGTAGGATGAAGATGGTCTTTCTCAAGCAACCCTGCAACCAAATAACAAAGAGTCTCTTGTGTCCCCAACACACCCAATACAATGGTAAATTGTATAGGTGCACTAGTTCGGCGAAGAGATGGTGATACAAGTGCAAAATAGATAGTAAATATAGGTTTTTTGTAAACTGAAAATATAAAAACAGCAAGGTAGCGAGTGGTAAAAGTGAGCATAAACGGTATTGCAATGATAGGAAACAAGGCCTAGGGTTCATACTTTCACTAGTGCAAGTTCTCTCAACAATAATAACATAGATAGATCATATAACGAGCCCTCAACATGCAACAAAGAGTCACTCCGAAGCCACTAATAGCGGAGAACAAACGTAGAGATTATGGTAGGGTACGAAACCACCTCAAAGTTATTCTTTCAAATCAATCTGTTGGGCTATTCCTATAAGTGTCACAAACAACCCTGGAGTTTTTACTAGAATAACACCTTAAGATACAAATCAACCAAAACCCTAATGTCACCTAGATACTCCATTGTCACCTCAAGTATCCGTGGGCATGATTATACGATATGGATCACACAATCTCAGATTTATCCAACCAACATAAAAGTACTTCAAATAGTGCCCCAAAGTTTCTACCGGTGAATCAAGAACGTGTGCCAACCCCTATGCATAGGTTCATGGGCGGAACCCGCAAGTTGGTCACCAAAACATACATCAAGTGGCACGTGATATCCCATTGTCACCACAGATAAGCATGGCAAGACATACATCAAGTGTTCATAAAAGACTCAATCCGATAAGATAACTTCAAAGGGGAAACTCAATTCATCACAAGAGAGTAGAGGGGGAGAAGAAACATAAGATCCAACTACAATAGCAAAGCTCGGGATACATCAAGATCGTGCCATAGATGGAACACGAGAGAGAACACGAGAGAGAGAGAGAGAGAGAGATCAAACACATAGCTACTGGTACATACCCTCAGCCCCGAGGGTGAACTACTCCCTCCTCGTCATGGATAGCGCCGAGATGATGAAGATGGCCACCAGAGATGGATCCCCCCTCCGGCAGGGTACCGGAAAGGGGTCCCGATTGGTTTTTCGTGGTTCTGGAGGCTTTCGGCGGCGGAACTCCCGATCTATCTTCTGTTTTGGAAGTTTTAGGGTACGACGGTATATATGGGTGAAAGGAGTACGTCGGTGGAGCTACGGGGGCCCCACGAGGCAGGGGGCGCGCCCAGGGGGGAGGGCGCGCCCCCCACCCTCGTGAGCACCTCCTGTATCTTCTGACGTTGGGTCCAAGTCCATCAGGTGGGTTTCCTTCCAAAAATAACTTCTCCAGTTGATTTCGTTCCGTTTTGACTCCGTCTGATATTCCTTTTCCTCGAAACACTGAAATAGGCATAAAACAGCAAATCTGGGCTGGGTCTCCGGTTAATAGGTTAGTCCCAAAAATAATATAAAAGTGGAAAATAAAGCCCAATATTGCCTAAAACAGTAGATAATATAGCATGGAGCAATCAAAAATTATAGATACGTTGGAGACGTATCAGTGCTCCGGCTCATCCAGGATTTGTCAGATGCGCACAAGTTATCCCCACCTTGGGAAGTACCCTTTGTGGTCAGCAAGAATTAAACAACGGGTCGTATTACCTCATCGACGTTTGAGAGCACAAAGATTCACGTAAGTCGGAGGAGGAGACCCGTCGGCCGTGGAACATTGCTCAACTTCGGCCATACTACACCTGAGCCACCGGCTCTCATCATGTACATACTTTAACATTGTATATACCATGATAAAGCAATAAAGTAAGACCATCGGTCTCTTTTCTTTTCAAAGATTATGCATCTTTGTTATTTCTTATTTTCAAATGACTATTAAGGAGCTGATCATATTTGAATCAAGTCTAACCTTTTTTGGTCCGGCTTATGATCGTATTCGAATCTAGCTGCAATTATCATGGTCACTTGGGGGCTTCCTGTTCAAACATAGGTCGTATTCGAACCAAAGAGAACATAGCTGTCATAACCCTCTTGATCGGCTCAAGGCCAAACTCACTAGGGGGCTTCTTGATCGTATCCGAATCATAGCTTAACCCCTTTTGGGTCCGACTTGGATTGTATTCGAATCAGGGTCGTTAAAAACCTCTCAAGGTCATTTGGGGGCTTCCTGTTCAAACATAGGTCGTATTCGAACCAAAGAGAACATAGCTGTCGGTACCCTCTTGATTGGCGCAACGCCACAGCCACTGGGGGCTATATGGTCATATTCGAACCCTAGGTTAACCCCTTTGGTCCGGTTTACTGATCGTATTCGAATCAGAAGCCACCAACCTTTAAATATAAGGTTAAATCATACTTGTTAACTGTTATTTGCCTTGGAGTTTCTTGTTACAAATAATTAGCATGATCTTCTTCGCTGGCTTGTCTATTTGACAACAAAGCTACCAAGGTATGATGATCATTAAAGTATTCAAAGGCATTGATTTCTCAGAAAGATTGAGTTATCAACTTCATTACCCGGGTTACTCAAGCCAGTGGTCTAAGGATCAAAGGTACAAGTATGGCTATTATTTATATGTAATTGCCTGTTGCATTAACTAAAGAGTTAGTTTCAGCCCTTGTCCTTTATTTATATATGTTTTCTATAGTGATAAACATATTGGATATAAGCCGGGTGTTTTAATCCGTTCGGTTCTAAGCCGCCAAGCCAGTCTTTTCTCTTGTATCTACAGGGCACAGAGTTAAAGTGTTGCAGAAACAATCATCAAATATAATGCATATATTGCCATCAGGAAACATAGAGTCACACATAGTGTTTTCTGCACGATGGCATAAGCAAGGCATTCAGTGTTTTCACAGCTAAACTATTACACGGCTATTTATAAAGCCAAATGAAGATGGTTGTTACTCCTCCCTCGCCGGTTCACCGCCCTCTGTTGGCTAGAAGTTGGGTTTTGACCAGTCAAAACCATTCACGGTGACAAATTCGGCTTCATCGTCGATCAGGCCTGCCGGGTCAACTTCCGGGGCAAATGTATTTTCTCTTACAAGCGGGATAAAATCTATCACCTTGTACGAGGGAGTTGCCATCTTCTTATTTTCAGCATCAAAACCCGGCTGATATTTGTCAATGTTGGTATCATCTCCAAGGGTAGTTGCCTGCTACATCTTGAGCTTGTGTTGGTTTTCCCTGAAGAGGAAGGGATGATGCAGCAGAGTAGCGTAAGTATTTCCCTCAGTTTTTGAGAACCAAGGTATCAATCCAGTAGGAGGCCACGCTCAAGTCCCTCGTACGTGCACAAAACGATAGCTACTCGCAACCAACGCGATTAGGGGTTATCAAGCCCTTCACAGTCACTTACGAGAGTGAGATCTGATAGATAGAATATTTTTGGTATTTTTGATATAAAGATGCAAAGTAAAAAGTAAAGGCAAAGTAAATAGCAAAACAATATAAAAGTGATGGAGATTGATATGATGAGAATAGACCCGGGGGCCATAGGTTTCACTAGTGGCTTCTCTCAAGAGCATAAGTATTCTACGATGGGTGAACAAATTACTGTTGAGCAATTGATAGAATTGTGCATAATTATGAGAATATCTAGGCATGATCATATATATAGGCATCACGTCCGTGACAAGTAGATCGAAACTATTCTGCATCTACTACTATTACTCCACTCATCGACCGCTATCCAGCATGCATCTAGAGTATTAAGTTAAAAACAGAGTAACGCCTTAAGCAAGATGACATGATGTAGAGAGATAAATTCATGCAATATGAAATAAACCCCATCTTGTTATCCTTGATGGCAATGATACAATACGTGCCTTGCTGCCCCTTCTGTCACTGGGTAAGGACACCACAAGATCGAACCCAAAGCTAAGCACTTCTCCCATGGCAAGAACTACCAATCTAGTTGGCCAAACCAAACGGATAATTCGAAGAGACTTGCAAAGATAACCAATCATACATAAAAGAATTCAGAGAAGATTCAAATATTATTCATAGATAGACTTGATCATAAACCCACAATTCATCGGTCTCAACAAACACATCGCAAAAAGAAGATTACATCGAATAGATCTCCACAAGAGAGGGGGAGAACTTTGTATTGAGATTCAAAGAGAGAGAAGAAGCCATCTAGCTACTAACTATGGACCCGAAGGTCTGAGGTAAACTACTCACACTTCATCGGAGAGGCTATGATGATGTAGAAGCCCTCCGTGATGACGGCCCTCTTCCGGCGGAGCTCCAGAACAGGCCCCAAGATGGGATCTCGTGGATACAGAAAGTTGTGGCGGTGGAATTAGGGTTTTGGCTCCTGTTCTGATCGTTTGGGGGTACGTGTGTATATATAGGAGGAAGAAGTACGCCGGAGGAGCAACGAGGGGCCCATGAGGTAGGGGGCGCGCCCTAGGGGGGCGCCCCCCACCCTCGTGACCGCCTCTTTTGTTCCTTGGAGCAGGGTCCAAGTCTCCTGGATCACGTTCGGTGAGAAAATCACGTTCCTGAAGATTTTATTCCGTTTGGACTCCGTTTGATATTCTGTTTCTTCGAAACATTGAAATAGGCAAATAACAGCAATTCTGGGCCGGGCCTCCGGTTAATAGGTTAGTCCCAAAAATAATATAAAAGTGGAAAATAAAGCCCAATATAGTCCAAAACAGTAGATAATATAGCATGGAGCAATCAAAAATTATAGATACGTTGGAGACGTATCAGGCATCCCCAAGCTTAATTCCTGCTCGTCCTTGAGTAGGTAAATGATAAAAAGAGAATTTTTGATGCGGAGTGCTACTTGGCATAGTTTCAATGCAAATCTTCTTAATTGTGGTATGAATATTCAGATTAGAAAGATTCAAGACAAAGGTTTATATTGACATAGAAAATAATAATACTTCAAGCATACTAACAAAGCAATTATGTCTTCTCAAAATAACATGGCTAAAGAAAGTTATCCCTACAAAATCATATAGTCTGGCTATGCTCCATCTTCCCCACACAAAGTATTTAAATCATGCACAACCCCAATGACAAGCCAAGCAATTGTTTCATACTCTAACTTTTTCAAAACTTTTTCAATCTTCACGCAATACATGAGCGTGAGCCATGGATATAGCACTATGGGTGGAATAGAATGGTGGTTGTGGAGAAGACAAAAAGGAGGGGAAGATAGCCTCACATCAACTAGGCGTATCAACGGGCTAGGGAGATGCCCATCAATAGATATCAATGTGAGTGAGTAGGGATTGCCATGCAATGGATGCACTAGAGCTATAAATATATGAAAGCTCAACAATAGAAACTAGTGGGTGTGCATCCAACTTGCTTGCTCATGAAGACCTAGGGTAATTTGAGGAAGCCCATCATTGGAATATACAAGCCAAGTTCTATAATGAAAGATTCCCACTAGTATATGAAAGTGATAACATGAGAGACTCTCTACTATGAAGATCATGGTGCTACTTTGAAGCACAAGTGTGGTAAAAGGATAGTAACATTGTCCCTTCTCTCTTTTTCTCTCATTTTTTATATGGCCTTTCTCTTTTTTTATGGCCTTTCTCTTTTTTTATTTGGGCTTCTTTGGCCTCTTTTTTCGTCCGAAGTCTCATCCCGACTTGTGGGGGAATCATAGTCTCCATCATTCTTTCCTCATTGGGACAATGCTCTAATAATGATGATCATCACACTTTTATTTTTCTTACAACTCAACAATTACAACTCGATACTTAGAACAAAATATGACTCTATGTGAATGCATCCGGCGGTGTACCGGGATATGCAATATGACAATGATGAATGTGTCATGATGAACTAGATGGTGGAAAGTTGCATGGCAATATATCTCGGAATGGCTATGGAAATGCCATAATAGGTAGGTATGGTGGCTGTTTTGAGGAAGGTATATGGTAGGTGTATGATACGGGCGAAAGGTGCTCGGTATTAGAGAGGCTAGCAAGGGTGGAAGGGTGAGAGTGCGTATAATCCATGGACTCAACATTAGTCATAAAGAACTCATATACTTATTGCAAAAATCTATAAGTTATCAAAGCAAAGTATTACGCGCATGCTCCTAGGGGGATAGATTGGTAGGAAAAGACCATCGCTCGTCCCCGACCGCCACTCATAAGGAAGATAATCAATAAATAAATCATGCTCCGACTTCATCACATAATGGTTCACCATACGTGCATGCTACGGGAATCACAAACTTCCACACAAGTATTCTTTAAATTCACAACTACTCAACTAGCATGGCTTCAATATTATCACCTCCATATCTCAAAACAATTATCATGCTTCAATCTTTTCTTAGTATTCAACACACTCAAAAGAAAGTTTCACAAATCTTGAATACCAAGCATATTATTATTAGGCAAATTACCATGCTATTAAGAGACTCTCAAATTAATTTAAGTGAAGCATGAGAGATCAATAGTTTCTTTAAAACGAATCCACCATCATGCTCTAAAAGATCTAAGTGAAGCACATAGAGAAGAATTATCTAGCTCGAAAGATATAAGTGAAGGACATAGAGCAAAATTATCTAGCTCAAAAGATATAAGTGAAGGACATAGAGCAAAATTATCTAGCTCAAAATATATAAGTGAAGCACATAGAGCAAAATTATCTAGCTCAAAAGATATAAGTGAAGCACATAGAGTATTCTATCAAATTTTAATTCATGTATGGCTCTCTCAAAAGGTGTGTACAGCAAGGATGATTGTGGTATACTAGCAAACAAAGACACAAATAATACAAGACGCTCCAAGCAAAACACATATCATGTTGGTGAATAAAAATATAGCTCCAAGTAAATTACCGATGGAAGTGGACGAAAAGAGGGGATGCCTTCCGGGGCATCCCCAAGCTTTGACTTTTTGGTGTCCTTGGATTATATTTGGGGTGCCATGGGCATCCCCAAGCTTAGGCTCTTGCCACTCCTTGTTCCATGATCCATCAAAAGAATTCACCAAAAACTTGAAAACTTCACAACACAAAACTCAAAATAGAAAACTCGTGAGCTCCGTTAGCGAAAGAAAACAAAAGACCACTTCAAGGTACTGTAATTAACTCGTTATTTATTTATATTGGTGTTAAACCTACTGTATTACAACTTCTCTATGAATTATAAACTATTTTACTAGCCATAGATTCATCAAAATAAGCAAACAACACACGAAAAACAGAATCTGTCAAAAACAGAACAGTCTGTGGTAATCTGTAGCTAGCGCAAGATCTAGAACCCCAAAAATTCTAAAATAAATTTATGGACGTGAGGAATTTATCTATTAATCATCTTCAAAAAGAATTAACTAAATATCACTCTTCAAATAAAAATGACAGCAGTTCTCGTGAGCGCTAAAGTTTCTGTTTTTTACAGCAAGTTCAACAAGACTTTCCCCAAGTCTTCCCAACGGTTCTACTTGGCACAAACACTAATTAAACACAAAAAACACAACATAAACAGAGTCTAAATAATTTATTTATTACTAAACAGGAGAAAATAACAAGGAATAAAAATAAAATTGGGTTGCCTCCCAACAAGCGCTATCGTTTAACGCCCCTAGCTAGGCATAACAAGCAAGAATAGATCTAGGTATTGCCATCTTTGGTAGGCAATTATTCAATTAGGCATATACCATATTTAGGAATTTCTTTCTTTTTATTAATTATCAAACTTTTAGGCACAAGATCGGAAAATTCATTTGCAATAAATGGTTCCTTAATGATAGCAAAAAGATTGGGATGAATACTTATAGATTTAAGATCCACAGTTTCCTTACTAGATGATTCACCCTTATTTTTAGGAACATACATAAGCTTGGAAATTTTAGTAGGAGGACTAGAAGTATTCTTTACGGAAGAAAAAGCGGTTCCCAAATTTGTAATGATACCCTCAAGTTTATCAATTCTAGTAGAATCTAAGTTCATCTTCTCATTAACTATGGGTTCCTTTTCCTTAATATTTTTCAAGGTCATTCCTACCTTAGATCCATATTGAGTAATTTGATTGTGGTTCTTTTTATCTAGATTTTCAATTGATTCAATAGTAGCAACTTTATTTTCAATAATTTCAAGTCTTTGCATAACATGCTCCAAAGTTAACATGGTTCCATTAACCAAAAGAGGTGGTGAGCCAAATAAATCTATCATAGCATTATAAGAATCAAAAGTATGGCTACCCAAGAAGTTTCCTCTTGTAATGGTATCGAGGATATATCTATTCCAAGGATTAATACCTACATAAAAATTGCAAAGAAGAACTAAGGTAGATTGTTTTCTGGTAGATCTATTTTGAGCATTGCAAATTCTATACCAAGCATCTTTTAGATTTTCTCCCTCCCTTTGTTTAAAATTTAGAACTTCACTCTCGGGAGACAACGGGGAAGATATGAGACTAGCCATGGCGACAAGCAAACAAGAGCAAACGGGGCAAAAGAGGCAAATAGAGAGGGCAAATAAAATGGCAAGGGTGAATTGGGGGAGAGAAAAATGAGAGGCAAATGGCAAATAATGTAATGCGAGAGATAAGGATTGTGATGGGTACTTGGTATATTGACTTTTTGCGTAGACTCCCCGGCAACGGCGCCAGAAATCCTTCTTGCTACGTCTTGAGCTTGCGTTGGTTTTCCTCGAAGAGGAAGGGATGATGCAGCAGAGTAGCATAAGTATTTCCCTCAGTTTTTGAGAACCAAGGTATCAATCCAGTAGGAGGCCACGCTCAAGTCCCTCATACCTGCACAAAACGATAGCTACTCGCAACCAACGCGATTAGGGGTTATCAAGCCCTTCACAGTCACTTACGAGAGTGAGATCTGATAGATAGAATATTTTTGGTATTTTTGATATAAAGATGCAAAGTAAAAAGTAAAGGCCAAGTAAATAGCAAAACAATATAAAAGTGATGGAGATTGATATGATGAGAATAGACCCGGGGGCCATAGGTTTCACTAGTGGCTTCTCTCAAGAGCATAAGTATTCTATGGTGGGTGAACAAATTACTGTTGAGGAATTGATAGAATTGTGCATAATTATGAGAATATCTAGTCATGATCATGTATATAGGCATCACGTCCGTGACAAGTAGATCGAAACGATTTTGCATCTACTACTATTACTCCACTCATCGACCGCTATCCGGCATGCATCTAGAGTATTAAGTTAAAAACAGAGTAATGCCTTAAGCAAGATGACATGATGTAGAGAGATAAATTCATGCAATATGAAATAAACCCAATCTTGTTATCCTCGATGGCAACGATAAAATACGTGCCTTGCTGCCCCTTCTGTCACTGGGTAAGGACACCGCAAGATCGAACCCAAAGCTAAGCACTTCTCCCATGGCAAGAACTACCAATCTAGTTGGCCAAACCAAACGGATAATTCGAAGAGATTTGCAAAGCTAACCAATCATACATAAAAGAATTGAGAGAAGATTCAAATATTATTCATAGATAGACTTGATCATAAACCCACAATTCATCGGTCTCAACAAACACACCGCAAAAAGAAGATTACATCGAATAGATCTCCACAAGAGAGGGGGAGAACTTTGTATTGAGATTCAAAGAGAGAGAAGAAGCCATCTAGCTACTAACTATGGACCCAAAGGTCTGAGGTAAACTACTCACACTTCATCGGAGAGGCTATGATGATGTAGAAGCCCTCCGTGATGACGACCCTCTTCCGGCGGAGCTCCGGAACAGGCCCCAAGATGGGATCTCGTGGATACAGAAAGTTGCGGCGGTGGAATTAGGGTTTTGGCTCCTGTTCTGATCGTTTGGGGGTACGTGTGTATATATAGGAGGAAGAAGTACGCCGGAGGAGCAACGAGGGGCCCACGAGGCAGCGGGTGCGCCCTAGGGGGGCGCCCCCACCCTCGTGACCGCCTCTTTTGTTCCTTGGAGCAGGGTCCAAGTCTCCTGGATCACGTTCGGTGAGAAAATCACGTTCCCGAAGATTTTATTCCGTTTGGACTCCATTTGATATTCCGTTTCTTCGAAACACTGAAATAGGCAAAAACAGCAATGCTGGGCTGGGCCTCCGGTTAATAGGTTAGTCCCAAAAATAATATAAAAGTGGAAAATAAAGCACAATATAGTCCAAAACAGTAGATAATATAGCATGGAGCAATCAAAAATTATAGGTACGTTGGAGACGTATCATTGCCTGAGGCCGGACTCCGCGCACGCGAGCCATGAAGTCATCTTGCTCAAAGGGAGATCCATCTTCCTTCACGGTAGGATAGCCTCGGGCCACATCTGCCGGGTCTAGGTCTGGCACCCAAGCCTTGGAGCGGCTCAGAGCAGTCAAAGCCCCGGCTCGCGCACAGGAGCGCTTCACTTCTTGAAATCTGACAGGCAGGATTGATAGTTTCTTCAAGACGTCGCTGAGCCGGTTGGGTCCTTGATTGGCAGGAGAGATGGCGGCAAGTGCCCGTTGTGCACAAATATACAGTTGTTCTACTAAGGTGTACACTGCCTTCAATTTAATCAAAGGATCTTGGCTCAGGTTTTTGCTTCGTGGGCCTGCACATGTTTTATACACAAAGTCAACTGGCGGTTTATATTCTGGATCAGCGAAAAGTACATAAGATTAAAAACGGATGGCTTACCAAAAATGGCGGCCACCATTTGAGACACCCGACCCTTTAAGCCGTTCAGCTCTGTTGACACCTCTTCAAGGGCTGCTTCGGCTCTCTCAGCGCGTTGTGTCAGAAGCATTTTTTCCTCTGCCCAGGTTTTCTTCTTGGCAGCCAAACTGGTCTTTAAGTTTTCCGTCTCAGAGAGACTTATTTGCAATTTGGAGTTAGCAGACTTAATTTCTACTTCCTGACCAGCTAGCCGGGTCTTCGCATCAGTCAATTGTGAGTTTAGTTCGGATAAGGCATTCTGCAAGAATACATACTCAGATAAGTCAAGATTTTGCTCAAAGGTTCAAATATCAAGATTCAAGTCTCAAGTACTTTACAAAAAAACACTTGACACTTGAGGGCTAATGTATACCAAAACAATTTCTTATGGCTCTAAAGACATACTTTAAGTCCCAAGTACTTTACAAAGTAACAACACTTGGCACTTGGGGGCTAATGTATGCAATTCAGCAAGTTTCTCAAGGTTAAGCCGGAATATTAAGTTCTTTGAATATGGTACAAAACAATTTAAGGTACTGGCTCATTTATGATCAAAAAGAACCGGCCCTTGGGGACTACAGGTGAAGTTTTGTTCTATTTTATTGAATTCAAGAAAATCAAAGGTAAAGGTCTTGGCCTATATGCTAAAGTCTACAGATCATTCCGGTTGTTTCATAATCTGAAGACTTGGGGGCTGAAGGAATATAGATAAGCCGGAAGAACATACCTCATATTTTGGCTGCAACTGTTTGACCATTTCAATCTCAGAGTCGCGACTGGAGTGCACGTGGCTGAGATAGCCGGATAAAATATCGTTGGCATTTAGATGGTCGTAATTGGCAACGTCAAAGTGCACTTTCTGCCTCTCCAATGCCTCTTGTTTCGCAGTACACCGAGCCAGCACAGTTGGATTCCCTGGTTCAATAAAGCGACTCCTGGTGATCTGAACATCTTGTGCAGACGGTGATGGCGGGTTGGCTGAGCTTGATGGTCCAGTAGCAGAAGGGTTCACAGTGGTCTCATCAAACGACGGCTCAGGAGGATTTGCTTCTGCATCAACAGGTGGGTCTTCTGGAGCGTCGGTTAATGGAGAAGATGGCCTGGCCGGGTCAGATGCAAGCACCGGCGGGTCTTCCGCCGGTTTAGCTACCTTTGCCTTCTTGGATTTAGCTTGGCCGCTAAGAAAAATGTTGCAGGATTGTCAGTATAAGGATACAATTTGAACAACCCGAAAAACATGAGGATTTTTCATTACCCAGGGGCAGTCTTGAAGGCCGGAAATTGCGTCTGCGATGAGTCGCCAGAAGAGCGAGACACCTCCTAAAAAGATAAAATAAAGTTAAAGTAATACAAGGGGAAGGATCCATTAAACAGAGTTAAAGACAGAAAGAAGTAAACCTCATTCGGGCGCTTCTGAGGAGTTTGTTGAAGAACGATAGCCGGCTCATCTTCAGTCCTAGCTTGACGGCGGCTTTCATGTTGCTGCTTTTTCAAACGAAAGTTGGGATCCAAGTGAGCTAAAGGGTTAGAAAACCTTACTTTGCGGATCACTCGTCGAACTTTTTGTCTTGGCAAGGGCTCTAAGTCAGAGGAAATGATAGTTACCTCTGCTTCCACAGCCTGACTGGCCCCAGTGTCATCCTGGTAAGGATCAGTGTCAATAAGATTGTTAAAAAATTGGCCAAGGGAATCAAGGGCTACCTCCGAATCAGATGTGTCATCAAGCTTCATCCAATCTTCAGCAGTGTTCTTTTTTTTCTTTTTCGACCTCTGGGTCGTTTTCTTGGCGTTTATGGCAGCGGCTTTCGCTTTCTTGGCAGCCTCATGGTCATACTTAACTTTCCAGAAGTCAGAGTTGGCCTGTAGACAGGTAAAAACAAGATAAAGAGTCGGGCAAGTATTAAAACAATACGGCTGGGAAAATACAAAGGAGAGAAATAACAATATCCTTACTTCTGGCACCGGGTTAAGCTGGCAGAAGGGGTTTAACCCAACGACACTGCAATCTTCGTATTTCCCGTTCACCAGAAGAGTTGACATTGAAACAATATCTTCTTCTGTTAATTGAATGGGGTTGTGACGAAGAGAGTCATCCGGGCCTCCACCATACTCATACATCAGCTTTGATCGATGGATTAAAGGGATGACCCGCCATGAGATCCAGCAGCGGGTCAGATCAACTCCAGTTAACCTGTTCCCTAACAGAGCATTAATCCTTTTGATGGAGGGTATCAGCCTCTTGCGTTCAACGGCAGTAAGCTTGTCGGGAAGCGCGAACTTGGAGTCAAGACGATCGGGACGATAACACGGTAGTGGTTTCTCGTTCGCCGGCGAAATGTCTTGACAGTAGAACCAAGTCTGGTTCCAGTCCTTTGGGTGACTTGGTAAGACTATGAGAGGGAAGACAGCACCCTGCCAGCGCTGAATTGAGATGCCTCCGAGTTCTAAGCTGAGGCCATTGGTGCACTCGTTCTGCCGATTCAGATAAAAGTATTCTCTAAACAACTCCACGGTCGGCTCTTGTTGAAGATATACCTCACAGAGCACTTGGAAGTTATAGATGTTAGATATGGAATTGGGCCCGATATCTTGAGGGTGGAGTTTGAAAAAGTGGAGGACATCTCTGAAGAACTTTGAGTCGGGCGATGAGAAGCCACGGTTCATGTGGTCAGTAAAAACAATTACTTCGCCGTCTCTTGGATTGGGCCGTTCTTCTTCCGAGTCAGGGGCACAGTAAGTCATGACGGTTTTCGCTGGCAGAAATCCTATGGTGAAGAACTCTTTCAAACGTTCCTCAGTTACGGTTGAGGGAACCCAGTTACAGATGGTTGGTGCTTTGGACGGCATGATGTGCAAAGAAGAACTGAAAAGAAAAGCAACATGCCGGTTTAGTTTAATGGTGAGATTGACAGTTAAGTGATGAAGATGCAAACAAGTAATGGCAGCTTAGTTAAGGGCTAATGACATATAAGGAAAATTAAGCCGGCATGATAAGCCGCCATGACTACAGATATTTGAAGAAGGCAATTTTAGCTAAGTGTTGAGACAAACAAGTTTCCTAAATTGTTTGGTATTATTCCAGATCAAATGGCTATTCAAAATGGAAAAAATTCTAGACCTAAAAAAGTTCAGCGCAGAAGAGTATGTAAGTTCTAATGCAGCCTGTGAAACAGAGAAAGGGATTTGTGGATCAAGAAAAGGCACAAGAACACTACCGCACGAGCATATATATATATATATATATATATATATATATATTTGGATCAAGAAGAGGCCTGCAGTGGAAAAACTACAAGGGACTGCGAGGAACTCGGAAGAACACGAAAGAATCTGGAAACCCTAAGTGCGGATCTGAGAAGTGAAAAGAAGAGAACTTACAGTCACAGGTCTTCTGCGGAGGTCGCCGCTGTTCTCTGGATCGGTTCAGGTTGATGCAGCGGCCAACATCGACGGAGACGGAGGTGAAGCGCGGCGGCGGCAAAGCTCGAGCAGCAGGGGGTGCGCGAGAGGAAGAAGATGGAGCGAGAGAGGAGAATGAGGAAGGTCGAGGCGTGCCTATTTATAAGGGAAATATGTGAACAGACAGGCATGAAAATCGAGGAGAGCCGAATAATGGTTATCTAGCTACATAGACGCCTCGATTCTCAGGAAGCATTAAAGATAAAAGATCCATTGGGAGATGACGTCATGAAAGTTTTTTGCGTTTTGAAGAGATGACGTCATGGCGGGTTACAAAAACTTTAGCGAAGATAAGAAGATGGATTTTGGTCTAAGTATTGAAGATTGACAAAGAATGAAATTCAAAGTCAACATGGGGCCTAATGTGGGGGATATTATTATCAGACATGACCCGCCTAGGAGGGGCCGGGTCAGCCCCAATGGCGGGTTGCGCTAGAAGCCCAGTAAACATTCAAGACGATAGTTTATTAAACCTTATAGAAGGCCCAAGGGCCTGGAGGCGGCTTAAGGCCCGATATTGTAAACCGCCGTATGTAAGGAAAGACTTGTGAAGAAAGGCATGTAAAGGAAGTCACCGAGCCGGACACAATTATGAGCCGGCCGGGACTCTGTAGGCCACCAGGCGTCAACCCATGTATATAAGGGGACGACCCTATGGCGGCTTAGGGCAGGAAACAACAGATCGATAACCAAGCCGGCGAGTTGAGCCTCTTGGTGATCGAAACCCCAGCAATACCAATCCCAACTAGACGTAGGATTTTACCTTCATCGTAAGGGGCCGAACTAGTATAAAACCCTCTCGTGTCCTTTGTCCCGATTAACCCCTTTAAGCTTCCTAGTGCGATGGCCCTATGACTAAGTCCTTGCTCTAGGACATCTGCCATGACAATTCCACGACAGGTAGCTAATCCGCTCTTCCTCCTTTTGTCCTTCGCTCTCCTCATCATCTTTTTCATCCAATGAGCCCACAGTTTCATCAATTCCTTCTTCCATAGACTCCTGCAAAATATTAGTCTCTTCTTGGACAGCGGAGGAGTCCTCAATATATGGTTTAACATAGGCATTAGAAGCATAATTATCACAATAATATTTAAGTATGGCAAAATTTTCAGATTTGTACAGAGTAGCATCATACTTTCTGATCAAAGAAGCAATTTCATAAGCACCCTCAAAAGCAACAAATTCTTCAATTTGTTGAACATCATAGTAATTATAAACACCCTTAGCATACGAAGATACGATTCCATTATCACTAAACTCACATTGGTGGGGAAGGTGTTTCTTAGGGTCTTCAGAACAACAAGTAAAATCATATATTTCACATAAATTCCAAGCATAACATTGCAAACAATGAATTTGATCCAGTAAAAGTTTCCATTTCTGAGTCAAGTGATAATCCCTAAAGTATTAACGTTGATCCAACGTGTCTCCCATTACATAATTGAATGGGGTTTTCTTAGGATTATTAAAGTAGTGCATAATATCTTTCACATAATGAGCATCGAGGGTTTTAGGAGGTTCCCCATCTCCATGAGTAGCAAGTAAACCTAATTTTTTGGTATTTCATGTTCCATATCCATAACTAAAGATAGAGAACAACTTAGAACAAAAATAAAAATTACTTAGTGATAAAGCAAACAAGCACACACGAGAATATTCACCCCACGCTATAAGTCCCCGGTAACGGCGCCAGAAAAAGGTCTTGATAACCCACAAGTATAGGGGATCAATTGTAGCCTCTTTCTATAAGTAAGAGTGTCAATCCCAATGAGGAGCTAAAGGTAGAACAAATATTCCCTCAAGTTCTATCGACCACCGATACAACTCCACGCACGCTTAACGTTCGCTTTACCTAGAACAAATATGAAACTAGAAGTACTTTGTAGGTGTAACGGGATAGGTTTGCAAGAATATAAAGAGCACGTAAAAAAACTAGGGGCTGTTTTAGGTAAAGAAGCAATAAAGTTAGTATAGCGAGTGTGGAAAAGTGGTGGTAGGAGTAGCGAAATTGTCCCCAAGCAATTGACTACTTACTAGACCGATAGCAAGTTTTATGTGGGAGAGGCCACTTCTAGCATGTCATCCCTGACTTGGAATTTTATGCACTTATGATTGGAACTATTAGCAAGCATCAACTACTAATGTGCATTAAGGTAAAACCCAACCATAGCATTAAGATATATTGGCCCCCCTTCAATCCCGTACACATCATTTTCTATGCTAGGTTAA
>NC_053028.1:497898270-497916031 GCF_003073215.2 Triticum urartu | reverse complement strand
TGATACTGGTTCAGTTGCTAAGAGTAGTAACTCGAAACGGGAGTTGCAGAATGAACATAATCTAGTTAAGAGTGAAGTGACGATGTGTGTTGGAAGCAGTTCCAAGATTGATATGATCATCATCGCACACTCCCTATACTTTCGGGATTAGTGTTGAACCTGAATAGGTGTTATTTGGTGTTTGCGTTGAGCATGAATATGATTTGATCATGTTTATTGTAATACGGTTATTCATTTAAGTAAGAGAATAAATTGTTGTTCTGTTTACATGAATAAAACCTTATATGGTTACACACCCAATGAAAATAGTTCGTTGGATCTCGATCGTAGTGATACACATAATCATAATATTGAAACCAAAAGATGCAAAGTTAATAATGATAGAGCAACTTATTTGTAGCACTGCCGTTTAGGTCATATTGGTGTAAAGCGCATGAAGAAACTCCATGCTGATGGGATTTTGGAATCACTTGATTATGAATCACTTGATGCTTGCGAACCATGCCTTTTGGGCAAGATGACTAAAACGCCGTTCTCCGGAACAATGAAGCAAGCAACAGATTTTGTTGGAGATCATACATACTGATGTATGTGGTCCGATGAATATTAAGGCTTGCAGCAGGTATCATTATTTTCTGACCTTCACAGATGATTTGAGCAGATATGGGGATATCTACTTGATGAAACATAAGTCTGAAACATTTGAACAGTTCAAAGAATTTCAAAGTGAAGTGGAAAATCATCGTGACAAGAAAATAAAAGTTTCTACGATATGATCGCAGAGGTAAAATATTTGAGTTACGAGTTTGGCCTTCAATTAAAACAATGTGGAATAGTTTCACAAACTCATGCCACATGGAACACCACAGCATAATGGTGTGTCCGAACGTCATAACCGTACTTTATTGGATATAGTGCAATCTATGATGTCTCTTACCGATCTACCACTATCGTTTTGGGGTTATGCATTAGAGACAGCTACATTCACGTTAAATAGGGCACCATCTAAATCCGTTGAGACGACACCATGTGAACTATGGTTTGGCAAGAAACCTAAGCTGTTGTTTCTTAAGTTTGGGGTTGCGATGCTTATATGAAAAAGTTTCATCCTGATAAGCTCAAACTCAAATCGGAGAAGTGCGTCTTCATAGGATATCCAAAGGAAACTATTGGATACACCTTCTATCACAGATCCGAAGGCAAGACTTTTGTTGCTAAATTCGGAAACTTTCTGGAGGAGTTTCTCTCGAAAGAAGTGAGTGGGAGGAAAGTAGAACTTGACGAGGTAACTGTACCTGCTCCCTTATTGGAAAGTAGTACATCACAGAAAACTGTTTCTGTGACACCTACACCAGTTAGTGAGGAAGCTAATGATGATGATCATGAAACTTCAGAACAAGATACTACTGAACCTCGTAGATCAACCAGAGTAAGATCCGCGCCAGAGTGGTACGGTAATCCTTTTCTGGAAGTCATGCTACTAGATCATGATGAACCTACGAACTATGAGGAAGCGATGATGAGCCCAGATTCCGCGAAATGGTTTGAGGCCATGAAATCTGAGATATGATCCATGTATGAGAACAAAGTATGGACTTTGATGGATTTGCCCGATGATCGGCAAGCCATGGAAAATAAATGGATCTTCAAGAGGAAGACGGACGCTGATAGTAGTGTTACTATCTACAAAGCTAGAATTGTCGCAAAAGGTTTTCGACAAGTTCAAGGTGTTGACTACGATGAGAGTTTCTCACTCGTATCTATGCTTAAGTCTGTCCGAATCATGTTAGCAATTGCCGTGTTTTATGAAATCTGGCAAATGGATAAACAAAACTGCATTCCTTAATGGATTTACTAAAGAAGAGTTGTATACGATGCAACTAGAAGGTTTTGTCAATCCTAAAGGTGTTAACTAAATATGCAAGCTCCAGCGATCCATCTATGGACTGGTGCAAGAATCTCGGAGTTGGAATATACGCTTTGATAAGTTGATCAAAGCATATAGTTTTATACAGACTTGCGGTGAAGCCTGTATTTACAAGAAAGTGAGTGGGAGCACTACAGCGTTTCTGATAAGTATATGTGAATGACATATTGTTGATCGGAAATAATGTAGAATTATTCTGCAAAGCATAAAGGAGTGTTTGAAAGGAGTTTTTCAAAGAAAGACTTTGGTGAAGCTGCTTACATATTGAGCTTCAAGTTCTATAGAGATAGATCAAGACGCTTGATAAGTTTTTTCAATGAGTACATACCTTGACAAGATTTTGAAGTAGTTCGAAATGGAGCAGTCAAAGAAAGAGTTCTTGCTTGTATTACAAGGTGTGAAGTTGAGTAAGACTCAAACCCCGACCATGGCAGAAGATAGAAAGATAATGAAAGTCATTCCCTATGCCTCAGTTATAGGTTCTATAAAGTATGCCATGTTGTATACCAGATCTATTGTATGCCCTACCACTGAGTTTGGCAAGGGAGTACGATAGTGATCTAGGAGTAGATCACTGGACAGCGGTCAAAATTATCCTTAGTGGAATAAGGATAAGTTTCTCGATTATGGAAGTGAAAAAAAAAGGTTCGTCGTTAAGGGTTACGCCGATGCAAGTTTTGACACTTATCTAGATGACTCTAAGTCTCGGTCTAGATACATATTGAAAGTGGGAGCAATTAGCTAGAGTAGCTCCATGCAGAGCATTGTTGACATAGAAATTTGCAAAATACATGCGGATCTGAATGTGGCAGACCCGTTGACTAAAAATTATCTCACAAGCAAAACATGATCACACCTTAGTACTCTTTGGGTGTTAATCACATAGCGATGTGAACTAGATTACTGACTCTAGTAAACCCTTTGGGTGTTGATCACATATCGATGTGAACTATGGGTGTTAATCACATGGTGATGTGAACTATTGCTGTTAAATCACATGGCGATGTGAACTAGATTATTGACTCTAGTGCAAGTGGGAGACTGAAGGAAATATGCCCTAGAGGCAATAATAAAGTTATTATTTATTTCCTTATATCATGATAAATGTTTATTATTCATGCTAGAATTGTATTAACCGGAAACATAATACTTGTGTGAATACATAGACAAACAAAGTGTCACTAGTATGCCTCTACTTGACTAGCTCGTTAATCGAAGATGGTTATGTTTCCTAACCATAAACAAAAGAGTTGTTATTTGATTAACGGGATCACATCATTAGGAGAATGATGTGATTGACATGACCCATTCCATTAGCTTAGCACCCGATCGTTTAGTATGTTGCTATTGCTTTCTTCATGACTTATACATGTTCCTATGAACTATGAGATTATGCAACTCCCGTTTACCGGAGGAACCTTTATGGACTACCAAACTCCAACGTAATGGTTGTGGATTATAAGGAAATATGCCCTAGAGGCAATAATAAAGTTATTATTTATTTCCTTATATCATGATAAATGTTTATTATTCATGCTAGAATTGTATTAACCGGAAACATAATACATGTGTGAATACATAGACAAACAGAGTGTCACTAGTATGCCTCTACTTGACCAGCTCGTTAATCAAAGATGGTTATGTTTCCTAACCATGAACAAAGAGTTGTTATTTGATTAACGATCACATCATTAGTTGAATGATCTGATTGACATGACCCATTCCATTAGCTTAGCACCCGATCGTTTAGTATGTTGCTATTGCTTTCTTCATGACTTATACATGTTCCTATGACTATGAGATTATGCAACTCCCTTTGCCGGAGGAACACTTTGTGTGCTACCAAACGTCACAACGTAACTGGGTGATTATAAAGGAGCTCTACAGGTGTCTCCAAAGGTAGAGTTGGGTTGGCGTATTTCGAGATTAGGATTTGTCACTCCGATTGTCGGAGAGGTATCTCTGGGCCCTCTCGGTAATGCACATCACATAAGCCTTGCAAGCATTACAACTAATGAGTTATTGCAAGATGATGTATTACGAAAACGAGTAAAGACTTGCCGGTAACGAGATTGAACTGTATTAGGATTACCAATCATGAATCATTCTGTAACTAACATACCGATGACAAGTAACAACGCATGTGTTATGCTGGTCTCGGACACTTACTGACCGATAAAATCTTCGTTTCGTAGATATATAGTCACCAATATGGCATCCAATGTCCCGGCTATTGTATAGACGATGTAATCGACGTCGCCGTCATAGTGCATACATTATATCTTTCGACTCGAGGGGGCTCACCGTAATTTGACTTATAGGTTACCCGTATTGGAGTATTTAAAGGTCATATATAGTTATGGCATTTTATGTTCCGAATTATTTTCGGCGTTGAGGCTGCCAGAGCCCGGTATGTTTATCACGGACATGACGAGGTGTAGGTCTCGAAATGATCTGGCGAGACATAAGAATATTGATATATTGGAAGCCTATATTTGGACATCGGAAGTGTTCCGGGTGAAATCGGGATTTTACCGGAGTATCCGGGAGGTTACCGGAACCCCCCGGGAGCCATATGGGCCTTAATGGGCTTTAGTGGAAAGGAGAAAAGGGGCAGCCCAAGTGGCCGCGCGCCCCCCTCCCCTAGTCCTATTAGGACTAGGAGAGGTGGCCGGCCCCCTCTCTCTCTTTCCCCCTTGGGAATCCTAGTTGGAATAGGATTGGGGGGGAGTCCTACTCCCGGTAGGAGTAGGACTCCTCCTGCGCCCTCCTCCTGGCCGGCGCCCCTCTCCCCCTTGGCTTTATATACGGGGCAGGGGGCACCTCTAGACACACAAGTTGATCCTTGAGATCGTTCCTTAGCCGTGTGCGGTGCCCCCTGCCACCATATTTCCGACCTCGATCATGATTGTAGTGCTTAGCAAGATCGTGCCAGTCTCGTTTTAAGCCTCTATTTACAGTTAGAACTTCGAGTCCTGCACTCAGCAGCCGAATTCCTCTGTGCTGACGGAAACTCCTCCGCGCGCTGTTTGCTGCAGACGGAGCCCAGGATCCCATCAAGCGTATTACGTCTAGATCTCTCAGAAATCGGAATGCCTAGTTTGATTTAGTGTCAAGTAATGAGATTCCGTCTTTGTGGACATGCATCGTTTCGGGAGTGGAGCCAGTTGGGAATCAACGAAATTCTATGACCCTCTGTCGTCGAATTTCGGAACAGACTTTTCGATACTTACCTGCTACATTGCTGCCTCATTGCACTTCCGCAAAATTGCGTCTGGCTCTGCTATTCCAAGCACCTGGAGTTGACTTCTATGTACCCTAGAGACTAAGCACTCTCTCCCTTCTCGCTTCCTATGCTTGATCACCATATTTCAGTGGCGTAGGAAATTTTTTGAAATTACTTCCCAAAATGGCATCGAGCCTTTAGTTTATTGTGATATTTATTTCTAATGCTATGCCTACAGCTAACATTCGTGTGGCCTTCTTGAGGTTTGTCTCGATAGTTAAACAGTCCATACGCGATAGCTAACCAGTGCATGTCATACTTTTGAGTTGGTTCTCGTGGTCTTTTCATTTTATGTTTATTTGGATTGAGATTATATGACCTGTACCACGATGAGGCGCGTTACGCAATTCGCTTTACTGAGAAACCAGTCTCACGGACTGCTGCTTTACATAGTGGCTTGCGATAGGGCTAACAGTCTCTCCCACCTTGGATTAAACAAGTGTGGCTACGCCGAGGGTTGAGTGGTGTTCCTTTTTCGTATATGTTCAAAAACGGTTAGTTGTGCTGTTTTTAACTATCTTTTTGTTTTAGGTTGTATGATTGTTTCGATAGTGAGATGTGTTCTTGCTTAACGCCTTCTAGCAGTCCTACGAAAACTTTGGTGCAAAGCAAACTATTTACTCTCTGTGAGGACGATCATAACTTGTTTTTTGCTGGGCAGTCGGTTTAGTTGTTGTTTGTGTGAGTTATTGTTTCAATATGTCTTGTGCTGTATATTTATTGTGATGAGGTCTAATTGATCTTTTTTTATCCTGATGTATATCTTGAGATATTATGAGGAGCCGCATGATTGAGTCTGGTCATTGATTATTTTTTATTGCCAATTGCCTCTCTTTACGCATGTAATGCTTTTTACTTGAAATCTAATCTAAGTCATCTGAAGATGTAACATTGTATTTGTGTTTGGTCAATTTTATATGCTTTTAGGGGGTTTGCTTGTTGTTTATCATCGCGTATGTACGCTATAGACTTGACAGAGACAATCGATGCTACGATGGAGCCTTCAAGTGTCTCTCGTATAATTTTCCTCTTTTGTCCGATCGTGATCATGACGCTGTCTTCTGTCAGTGGAGTTCATTCAGCACATGCTATATGATTGATGGCATGAGTTTATCACTCCTATTAATTTATATCAATTGATAAGGGGATGGTAGAGTGTACTAAATATTCTAGTGATGCATCTATCTTTGCTGCAGTATCGAATGGAGCGAGGTGGTGTTTTATGCATTATAAGATGATCTCTCTACTATAAAATTATCAAGATTAGTAAATGGAGTCTTGTTTCCCCTGAAGTATAATATTTGTCACGGTTGCGAATTATATGCTTTCGGTGAGTGAACACACGTGACTGGCATATCGGGTGAATAGATTTGATCTATTTGTTTGGTGATATGTCTTCTACGCTTCAAAAGACTTAGGGGTGCATAATATACCAGTTTTTGGTAAACTCACGACAGAATAATGAGATATCTCGTAGGTAGTAGGCTGCGGATTTCTGTGTGTTTTCCTGATGTGATTTTATTTTAATGCCTTGCTTGTGAGTAGAGCATATAGTTGAAAGATGATTTGAGCTAGCAATACATCTTTAATTTGTTGCTGGATCTGGTTTAACCGTTGAGTGAGTTCTTCTACAGTTGAATGACAGAGAAAGCATTAGTTCTGGGAAGCACCGCCTTTGAGGATTATCCGCATTGTGCTACGACCTGGCGCTGGGTGCCAGGCCTGCTGCTGGAGCAACACCAGATGTTATGAACGTCTGGCAGAGCAAAGCTGATGACTACTCGATAGTTCAGTGTGCCATGCTTTACGGCTTAGAATCGGGACTTCAACGACGTTTTGAACGTCATGGAGCATATGAGATGTTCCAGGAGTTGAAGTTAATATTTCAAGCAAATGCCCGGATTGAGAGATATGAAGTCTCCAATAAGTTCTATAGCTGCAAGATGGAGGAGAACAGTTCTGTCAGTGAGCATATACTCAAAATGTCTGGGTATAATAATCACTTGATTCAATTTGGAGTTAATCTTCTGGATGATTGCGTCATTGACAGAATTCTCCAATCACTGCCACCAAGCTACAAAAGCTTCATGATGAACTATAATATGCAAGGGATGAATAAGACTATTCCCGAGCTCTTCGCAATGCTGAAAGCTGCGGAGGTAGAAATCAAGAAGGAGCATCAAGTGTTGATGGTCAACAAGACCACTAGTTTCAAGAAAAAGGGCAAAGAGAAGAAGAAGGGGAATTTCAAAAAGAACGGCAAGCAAGTTGCTACTCAAGAGAAGAAACCCAAACCTGGAGCTAAGCCTGAAACTGAGTGCTTCTACTACAAGCAGACTGGTCACTGGAAGCGGAACTGCCCCAAGTATTTGGCGGATAAGAAGGATGGCAAGGTGAACAAAGGTATATGTGATATACATGTTATTGATGTGTACCTTACTAATGCTCGCAGTAACACCTGGGTATTTGATACTGGTTCTGTTGCTAATATTTGCAACTCGAAACAGAGACTACGGATTAAGCGAAGATTGGCTAAGGACGAGGTGACGATGCGCGTGGGAAACGGTAGCAAAGTCGATGTGATCGCAGTCGGCACGCTACCTCTACATCTACCTTCGGGATTAATATTAGACCTAAATAATTGTTATTTGGTGCCAGCGTTAAGCATGAACATTATATCTGGATCTTGTTTGATGCGAGACGGTTATTCATTTAAATCTGAGAATAATGGTTGTTCTATTTATATGAGTAATATCTTTTATGGTCATGCACCCTTAAAGAGTGGTCTATTTTTGTTGAATCTCGATAGTAGTGACACACATATTCATAGTGTTGAAGCCAAAAGATGCAGAGTTGATAATGATAGTGCAACTTATTTGTGGCACTGCCGTTTAGGTCATATCGGTGTAAAGCGCATGAAGAAACTCCATACTGATGGACTTTTGGAATCACTTGATTATGAATCACTTGGTACTTGCGAACCGTGCCTCATGGGCAAGATGACTAAAACACCGTTCTCCGGTACTATGGAGAGAGCAACAGATTTGTTAGAAATCATACATATAGATGTATGTGGTCCGATGAATATTGAGGCTCGTGGCGGATATCGTTATTTTCTCACCTTCACAGATGACTTAAGCAGATATGGGTATATCTACTTAATGAAACATAAGTCTGAAACGTTTGAAAAGTTCAAAGAATTTCAGAGTGAAGTTGAAAATCATCGTAACAAGAAAATAAAGTTTCTACGATCTGATCGTGGAGGAGAATATTTGAGTTACGAGTTTGGTGTACATTTGAAACAATGCGAAATAGTTTCGCAACTCACGCCACCCGGAACACCACAGCGTAATGGTGTGTCCGAACGTCGTAATCGTACTTTACTAGATATGGTGCGATCTATGATGTCTCTTACTGATTTACCGCTATCGTTTTGGGGATACGCTCTAGAGACGGCCGCATTCACGTTAAATAGGGCACCATCAAAATCCGTTGAGATGACGCCTTATGAACTGTGGTTTGGCAAGAAACCGAAGTTGTCGTTTCTGAAAGTTTGGGGCTGCGATGCTTATGTGAAAAAACTTCAACCTGATAAGCTCGAACCCAAATCGGAGAAATGTGTCTTCATAGGATATCCAAAGGAAACTATTGGATACACCTTCTATCACAGATCCGAAGGCAAGACTTTTGTTGCTAAATTCGGAAACTTTCTGGAGAAGGAGTTTCTCTCGAAAGAAGTGAGTGGGAGGAAAGTAGAACTTGACAAGGTAACTGTACCTGCTCCCTTATTGGAAAGTAGTGCATCACAGAAAACTGTTTCAGTGACACCTACACCAGTTAGTGAGGAAGCTAATGATGATGATCATGAAACTTCAGAACAAGATACTACTGAACCTCGTAGATCAACCAGAGTGAGATCCGCGCCAGAGTGGTACGGTAATCCTATTCTGGAAGTCATGCTACTAGATCATGATGAACCTACGAACTATGAAGAAGCGATGGTGAGCCCAGATTCCGCAAAATGGCTTGAAGCCATGAAATCTGAGATGGGATCCATGTATGAGAACAGAGTATGGACTTTGGTTGACTTGCCCGATGATCGGCAAGCAATTGAGAATAAATGGATCTTCAAGAAGAAGACTGACGCTAACGGTAATATTACTGTCTACAAAGCTCGACTTGTCGCAAAAGGTTTTTGGCAAGTTCAAGGGATTGACTACGATGAGACCTTCTCACCCATAGCGATGCTTAAGTCTGTCCGAATCATGTTAGCAATTGCCGCATTTTATGATTATGAAATTTGGCAGATGGATGTCAAAACTGCATTCCTGAATGGATTTCTGGAAGAAGAGTTGTATATGATGCAACCAGAAGGTTTTGTCGATCCAAAGGGAGCTAACAAAGTGTGCAAGCTCCAGCGATCCATTTATGGACTGGTGCAAGCCTCTCGGAGTTGGAATAAACGCTTTCATAGTGTGATCAAAGCATTTGGTTTTATACAGACTTTTGGAGAAGCCTGTATTTACAAGAAAGTGAGTGGGAGCTCTGTAGCATTTCTGATATTATATGTGGATGACATATTACTAATTGGAAATGATATAGAATTTCTGGATAGCATAAAGGGATACTTGAATAAGAGTTTTTCAATGAAAGACCTCGGTGAAGCTGCTTACATATTAGGCATTAAGATCTATAGAGATAGATCAAGACGCTTAATTGGACTTTCACAAAGCACATACCTTGACAAAATTTTGAAGAAGTTCAGAATGGATCAAGCAAAGAAAGGGTTCTTGCCTGTGTTACAAGGTGTGAAGTTGAGTAAGACTCAATGCCCGACCACTGCAGAAGATAGAGAGAAAATGAAAGATGTTCCCTATGCTTCAGCCATAGGCTCTATCATGTATGCAATGCTGTGTACCAGACCTGATGTGTGCCTTGCTATAAGTCTAGCAGGGAGGTACCAAACTGATCCAGGAGTGGATCACTGGACAGCGGTCAAGAACATCCCGAAATACCTGAAAAGGACTAAGGATATGTTTCTCATATATGGAGGTGACAAAGAGCTCATCGTAAAAGGTTAAGTTGATGCAAGCTTTGACACTGATCCGGACGATTCTAAATCGCAAACCGGATACGTGTTTACATTAAGCGGTGGAGCTGTCAGTTGGTGCAGTTCTAAACAAAGCTTTGTAGCGGGATCTACATGTTCAAGTGATACGTCTCCAACGTATCTATAATTTTTGATTGCTCCATGCTATATTATCTACTGTTTTGGACTATATTGGGCTTTATTTTCCACTTTTATATTATTTTTGGGACTAACCTATTAACCGGAGGCCCAGCCCAGAATTGCTGTTTTTTGCCTATTTCAGTGTTTCGGATAAACAGAATATCAAACGGAGTCCAAACGGAATAAAATCTTCGAAACGTGATTTTCTCACCGAACGTGATCCAGGAGACTTGGACCCTACTGCAAGGGATCAAAGAGGTGGTCACGAGGGTGGGGGGCGCCCCCCCCTAGGGCGCGCCCCCTGCCTCGTGGGCCCCTCGGTGCTCCACCGACGTACTCCTTCCTCCTATATATACACACGTACCCCCAAAACGATCAGAACAGGAGCCAAAAACCTAATTCCACCGCCGCAACTTTCTGTATCCACGAGATCCCATCTTGGGGCCTGTTCCGGAGCTCCCCGGAAGAGGGCCATCATCACGGAGGGCTTCTACATCATCGTAGCCCCTCCGATGAAGTGTGAGTAGTTTACCTCAGACCTTCGGGTCCATAGTTAGTAGCTAGATGGCTTCTTCTCTCTCTTTGAATCTCAATACAAAGTTCTCCCCCTCTCTTGTGGAGATCTATTCGATGTAATCTTCTTTTTGCGGTGTGTTTGTTGAGACCGATGAATTGTGGGTTTATGATCAAGTCTATCTATGAATAATATTTGAATCTTCTCTGAATTCTTTTATGCATGATTGGTTATCTTTGCAAGTCTCTTCGAATTATCCGTTTGGTTTGGCCAACTAGATTGGTAGTTCTTGCCATGGGAGAAGTGCTTAGCTTTGGGTTCGATCTTGCGGTGTCCTTACCCATGACAGAAGGGGCAGCAAGGCACGTATTGTATCGTTGCCATCGAGGATAACAAGATGGGGTTTATTTCATATTGCATGAATTTATCTCTCTACATCATGTCATCTTGCTTAAGGCGTTACTCTGTTTTTAACTTAATACTCTAGATGCATGCTGGATAGCGGTCGATGAGTGGAGTAATAGTAGTAGATGCAGAATCGTTTCGGTCTACTTGTCATGGACGTGATGCCTATATACATGATCATGCCTAGATATTCTCATAACTATGCTCAATTCTATCAATTGCTCAACAGTAATTTGTTCACCCACCGTAGAATACTTATGCTCTTGAGAGAAGCCACTAGTGAAACCTATGGCCCCCGGGTCTATTCTCATCATATCAATCTCCATCACTTCAATCTTGCCTTGCTTTTTTACTTTGCCTTTACTTTTTACTTTGCATCTCTATACCAAAAATACCAAAAATATTATATCTATCAGATCTCACTCTCGTAAGTGACCGTGAAGGGATTGACAACCCCTAATCGCGTTGGTTGCGAGTAGCTATCGTTTTGTGTAGGTACGAGGGACTTGAGCATGGCCTCCTACTGGATTGATACCTTGGTTCTCAAAAACTGAGGGAAATACTTACCCTACTCTGCTGCATCATCCCTTCCTCTTCGGGTAAATCCAACGCAAGCTCAAGAGGTAGCAAGAAGGATTTCTTGCACCGTTGCCGAGGAGTCTACGCAAAAAGTCAACATACCAAGTACCCATCACAATCCCTATCTCTCGCATTACATTATTTGCCATTTGCCTCTCGTTTTCCTCTCCCCCAATTCACCCTTGCCGTTTTATTCGCCCTCTCTCTCTATCCTCCCTCTCTATTTGCCCTTTTTGCCCGTTTGCTCTGTTTTCTTGTGTGCTAGTTTGTTTCTTGTCGTCATGGCTAGTCTCATATCTTCTCCGTTGTCTCCCGAGAGTGAAGTTCTAAATTTTAAACAAAGGGAGGGAGAAAATCTAAAAGATGCTTGGTATAGAATTTGCAATGCTCAAAATAGATCTACCAGGAAGCAATCTACCTTGGTTCTTCTCCGCAATTTTTATGTAGGTGCTAATCCTTGGTATAGATATATCCTCGATACCATTACCAGAGGGAACTTCTTGGGTAGCCATACTTTTGATTCTTATAATGCTATGCTAAATTTATTTGGCTCACCACCTCTGTTGGTTAATGGAACCATGTTAACTTTGGAGCATGTTATGCAAAGACTTGAAATTATTGAAAATAAAGTTGCTACTATTGAATTAATTGAAAATCTAGATAAAAAGATCCACAATCAAATTACTCAATATGGATCTAAGGTAGGAATGACTTTGAAAAATATTAAGGAAAAAGAACCCATAGTTAATGAGAAAATGAACTTAGATTCTACTAGAATGATAAACTTGAGGGTATCATTACAAACTTGGGAACCGCTTTTTCTTCCGTAAAGAATACTCCAAGTCTCCTACTAAAATTTCCAAGCTTATGTATGTTCCTAAAAATAAGGGTGAATCATGTAAGGAAACTGCAGATCTTAAATCTATAAGTATTCATCCCAATCTTTTTGATATCATTAAGGAACCAATTGCTACACATGAATTTTTTGATCTTGTGCCTAAAAGTTTAATAATCACTAGAAAGAAAGAAATTCCTAAGGAAAATAGATGCCTCATCAAAGAATTGCCTACCAAAGATGGCAATACCTAGATCTATCCTCGCTTTTATGCCTAGCTAGGGGCGTTAAACGATAGCGCTTGTTGGGAGGCAACCCAATTTTATTTTTATTCCTTGCTTTTTGCTCCTGCATAGTAATAAATAAATTATTTAGCCTCTGTTCTTGTTGTGTTTTTTTGTGTTTAATTAGTGTTTGTGCCAAGTAGAACCGTTGGGAAGACTTGGGGAAAGTCTTGTTGAACTTGCTGTAAAAAACAGAAACTTTAGCGCTCACGAGAACTGCTGTAATTTTTATTTTAAGAGTGATATTTAGTTAATTCTTTTTGAATATGATTAATATAAATTCCTCACGTCCAGAAATTTATTTTAGAATTTGGGTTCCAGATCTTGCGCTAGCTACAGATTACTACAGACTGTTCTGTTTTTGACAGATTCTGTTTTTCGTGTGTTGTTTGCTTATTTTGATGAATCTATGGTTAGTAAAATAGTTTATAATCCATAGAGAAGTTGGAATACAGTAGGTTTAACACCAATATAAATAAAGAATGAGTTCATTACAGTACCTTGAAGTGGTCTTTTGTTTTCTTTCGCTAACGGAGCTCACGAGTTTTCTATTTTGAGTTTTGTGTTGTGAAGTTTTCAAGTTTTGGGTGAATTCTTTTGATGGATCATGGAACAAGGAGTGGCAAGAGCCTAAGCTTGGGGATGCCCATGGCACCCCCAAGATAATCCAAGGACACCAAAAAGTCAAAGCTTGGGGATGCCCCGGAAGGCATCCCCTCTTTCGTCCACTTCCATCGGTAATTTACTTGGAGCTATATTTTTATTCACCAACATGATATGTGTTTTGCTTGGAGCGTCTTGTATTATTTGTGTCTTTTTTTCTTAGTATGCCACAATCATCCTTGCTGTACACACCTTTTGAGAGAGCCATACATGAATTAAAATTTGATAGAATACTCTATGTGCTTCACTTATATCTTTTGAGCTAAGTAGTTTTGCTCTATGTGCTTCACTTATATCTTTTGAGCGTTATAATTTTGCTCTATGTGCTTCACTTAGATCTTTTAGAGCACGGTGGTGGATTTGTTTTAAAGAAACTATTGATCTCTCATGCTTCACTTAAATTATTTTGAGAGTCTCTTAATAGCATGGTAATTTGCTTAATAATAATATGCTTGGTATTCAAGATTTGTGAAACTTTCTTTTGAGTGTGTTGAATACTAAGAAAAGATTGAAGCATGATAATTGTTTTGAGATATGGAGGTGATAATATTAAAAGTCATGCTAGTTGAGTAGTTGTGAATTTAAAGAATACTTGTGTTAAGTTTGTGATTCCCGTAGCATGCACGTATGGTGAACCGTTATGTGATGAAGTCGGAGCATGATTTATTTATTGATTGTCTTCCTTATGAGTGGCGGTCGGGGACGAGCGATGGTCTTTTCCTACCAATCTATCCCCCTAGGAGCATGCGCGTAATACTTTGCTTTGATAACTTCTAGATTTTTGCAATAAGTATATGAGTTCTTTATGACTAATGTTGAGTCCATGGATTATACGCACTCTCACCCTTCCACCTTTGCTAGCCTCTCTAATACCGCGCACCTTTCGCCGGTATCATACACCTACCATATACCTTCCTCAAAACAGCCACCATACCTACCTATTATGGCATTTCCATAGCCATTCCGAGATATATTGCCATGCAACTTTCCACCATCTAGTTCATCATGACACATTCATCATTGTCATATTGCATATCCCGGTACACCGCCGGATGCATTCACATAGAGTCATATTTTGTTCTAAGTATCGAGTTGTAATTGTTGAGTTATAAGAAAAATAAAAGTGTGATGATCATCATTATTAGAGCATTGTCCCAAGTGAGGAAAGAATGATGGAGACTATGATTCCCCCATAAGTCGGGATGAGACTCCGGACGAAAAATAAATAAAAGAGGCCAAAGAAGCCCAAAATAAAAAAAAGAGGCAAAAAAGAAAGAGAAAAGGCCCAAATAAAAATATATGAGAGAAAAAGAGAGAAGGGACAATGCTACTATCCTTTTACCACACTTGTGCTTCAAAGTAGCACCATGATCTTCATATTAGAGAGTCTCCTTTGTTATCACTTTCATATATTAGTGAGAATTTTTCATTATAGAACTTGGCTTGTATATTCCAATGATGGGCTTCCTCAAAATGCCCTAGGTCTTCGTGAGCAAGCAAGTTGGATGCACACCCACTTAGTTTCTTTTTGAGCTTTTCATATACTTATAGCTCTAGTGTATCCATTGCATGGCAATACCTACTCACTCACATTGATATCTATTGATGGGCATCTCCATAGCCCGTTGATACGCCTAGTCGATGTGAGATTATCTTCTCCTTTTTGTCTTCTCCACAACCACCATTCTATTCCACCTATAGTGCTATGTCCATGGCTCACGCTCATGTATTGCGTGAAGATTGAAAAAGTTTTGAGAATGTCAAAAGTATGAAACAATTGCTTGGCTTGTCATCGGGGTTGTGCATGATTTAAATACTTTGTGTGGTGAACATAGAGCATAGCCAGACTATATGATTTTGTAGGGATAACTTTCTTTGGCAATGTTATTTTGAGAAGACATAATTGCTTAGTTAGTATGCTTGAAGTATTTTTATTTCTATGTCAATATTGAACTTTTGTCTTGAATCTTTCGGATCTGAATATTCATACCACAATTAAGAAGAATTACATTGAAATTATGCCAAGTAGCATTCCACATCAAAAATTCTGTTTTTATCATTTACCTACTCGAGGACGAGTAGGAATTAAGCTTGGGGATGCTTGATACGTCTCCAACGTATCTATAATTTTTGATTGCTCCATGCTATATTATCTACTGTTTTGGAAATTACTGGGCTTTATTATCCACTTTTATATTATTTTTGGGACTAACCTACTAACGAAGGCCCAGCCCAGAACAGCTATTTTTTTTGCCTATTTTAGGGTTTCGAAGAAAAGGAATATCAAATGGAGTCCAAACGGAATGAAACCTTCGGGAACATGATTTTTGGAACGAACAAGACCCAGGAGACTTGGACCCTACGTCAAGCAACCAACAAGGAGGCCACGAGGTAGGGGGGCCCGCCTACCCCCCAGGTGCGTCCTCCACCCTCGTGGCCCCCCTGTTGCTCCACCGATGTACTTCTTCCTCCTATATATACCTACGTACCCCCAAACGATCAGATACGGAGCCAAAACCCTAATTCCACTGCCGTAACTTTCTGTATCCACGAGATCCCATCTTGGGGCCTGTTCCGGAGCTCCGCCGGAGGGGGCATCGATCACGGAGGGCTTCTCCATCAACACCATAGCCTCTCCGATGAAGTGTGAGTAGTTTACCTCAGACCTATGGGCCCATAGTTATTAGCAAGATGGCTTCTTCTCTCTTTTTGGATCTCAATACAAAGTTCTTCCCCTCTCTTGTGGAGATCTATTCGATGTAATCTTCTTTTGCGGTGTGTTTGTTGAGATCGATGAATTGTGGGTTTATGATCACATTTATCTATGAACAATATTTGAATCTTCTCTGAATTCTTTTATGTTTGATTGGTTATCTTTGCAAGTCTCTTCGAATTATCAGTTTGGTTTGGCCTACTAGATTGATCTTTCTTGCAATCGGAGAAGTGCTTAGATTTGGATTTAATCTTGCGGTGTCCTTTCCCAGTGACAGTAGGGGCAGCAAGGCACGTATTGTATTGTTTCGATCGAGGATAACAAGATGGGGTTTTCATCATATTGCATGAGTTTATCCCTCTACATAATGTCATCTTGCATAAAGCGTTACTCTGTTCTCTTGAACTTAATACTCTAGATGCATGCTGGATAGCGGTCGATGTGTGGAGTAATAGTAGTAGATGCAGGCAAGAGTCGGTCTACTTGTCTTGGACGTGATGCCTATATACATGATCATACCTAGATATTCTCATAACTATGCTCAATTCTGTCAATTGCTCAACAGTAATTTGTTCACCCACCGTAAAATACTTATGCTCTTGAGAGAAGCCACTAGTGAAACCTATGGCCCCCGGGTCTATCTTCATCATATTAATCTTCCAATACTTAGTTATTTTCATTGTTTTTATTTTACTTTCCATCTTTATCATAAAAATACCAAAAATATTATATCATATCTATCAGATGTCACTCTCGTAAGTCACCGTGTAGGGATTGACAACCCCTTATCACGTTGGTTGCGAGGATTTATTTGTTTTGTGTAGGTGCGAGGTACTCGCGCGTAGCCTCCTATTGGATTGATACCTTCGTTCTCAAAAACTGAGGGAAATACTTATGCTACTTTGTTGCATCACCCTTTCCTCTTCAAGGGAAAACCAACGCAGTGCTCAAGAGGTAGCAGATAACATCGTCGCCGCCGCTTCACGCTTGGCAGCTCTCCCGATCGAAGGCGAGTCTCCAATAGCGGTGGAAACACGATGGGCTAGAGAGCTAATTCAGACAGCTTCGACCCAACAACAGGCTTATTCCTACAGTCGTGAGAGGATTCATTCCACCACCCGCCCAAGTCGTAGCTACATCAGGCATATTGATGAACTGGTTGTATCAAGCAGTGCGCGAAACCGTAACCCATCGCGAGGGCATAACCCGGCGGGTGGCGGTGCTAATGCCCAGGATGTGGTGGATCACGGTCGAGCACGTCGAGAATCTGAGTTAGCAGCGCAATACGCGACTCGTCAGCTTACTCCGGTTCGTCCGACCACTTC
>NC_053028.1:497787665-497897270 GCF_003073215.2 Triticum urartu | reverse complement strand
GGAGGATACGGTGGCCCTAGTGGCTTCTTGGGGAGCATTGTGCCTCCACACCGCTCCAACGGAGACGAACTTCCTCTCAAAGGGAAGGAAGTTCGGTAACACATCCTTGTCTCCACCGGTTCCACTCTTGGTTATCTCTTACCTTTACTTGTGCAAGCTTATATTGTGTTGTATCCCTTGCTTGCTTGTGGGCTTGTTGTTGTTGCATCATATAGGTTGCCCACCAAATTGCATATCTAGACAACCTACTTTGATGCAAAGTTTAAATTGATAAAGAAAAGCAAAAAAAAGTTAGTTGCCTATTCGCCCCCCTCTAGTCAACAATATTGATCCTTTCAATTGGTATTAGAGCCTCATCTCTTTATTAAGGACTTTGTCGTCCGAAGAGTATGGTTGACACCATAGATGGTGGGGAGGAGAACCCTGGTGTGATTCCGTCCTCGTCTATGGCCGGTGGCATGCCTGGAAACTCTTCTGGAAATACTTCGGGGAAATCCTTCACTACTGGTACTTCCTCCTGCACAACTCCGGTTAAACAATTTATTTGAGTCCTCTTTGGCACATGTCGGGATACATAATTGATCCTTCTCCCTTCTGGGGTGGTAAGAAAAATTGACTTACTGGCACATTCAATATTCCCTTCATACTTTGACAACCAATCCATGCCTAATATCACATCCAATCCTTGAGATTCCAACACTATTAGGTCCGAGGGAAATACGTAGTTACCAATCCTCAATGGTAACTGATCACACCATAAACTAGCCATATATTCTGCTCCAGGCGAGGTTACTAACATGGGTGACCTAAGGGCTTGGGTTGGCAGTTTATACTTATCCACAAATCCCCTTGATATGTATGAATGCGATGCACCAGTATCGAAAAGAACGAGTACAGTAACTGACTTAACCAAAAACTTACCGATTACTGCATCCGGCTGCTCTTCAACCTCCTCCACATTAACGTGGTTCAGCTATACCTTGTTGAAAGGGTTCAGCTTATTCCCAGAGCTTCCATTGCCATTTCCATTCTGTGATTCAGGACATTCATTGGCATAATGTCCGGTCTTCTGGCACTTAAAGCAAGTGACTTGGCTCAGGTCTTTCTTGGCTGGGGTTGATGGGTTGGTGCGGTTCTGGCCGTTGCTTCCTCCATTCCCATTACCATTCTTGGGGCCATTGTGATTGTGCGAGCTACCTCCTCCATGGGTATGCTGAAAATGTCCTCCCGGCCTAGGGGTAAATCATGGCTTCTGCTGAGCTCCTGAATTGTACTTTCCTTGTGCATACTTCCTCTTGCGATTCTCAATTTGCTGCTGCTTCCCTCCAATCATGAGAGCACAATCTACCAACTCCTGGTAGTTTTTGAAGGTTGATACCATCAACTGCATGCTCAACTCATGATTCAGTCCTTCCAGAAATTTCTCCTGCTTAGCTGCGTCCGTAGCAATGTCATCTGGGGCATAACGTGCTAGCTTACTAAAGTCCTCCACATACTGGCCAACTGTCCGTCCTCCTTGGCGCAAGTTGTGAAACTCTCGCTTCTTCATGGCCGTAGCTCTTGCTGAAACATGGGCAGTTTGAAAAGCCTGCTGGAACTGGTCCCATGTGATAGTATCGATAGGGAAAGTGGTTGTGAAATTTTCCCACCATGATGATGCGGGTCCTTCAAGCTGATGTGCGGCAAACTTCACCTTCTCCGCATCCATGCATCCTGCGGTGGTCAACTGTCTAGCTGTCTTGCGGAGCCAATCATCTGCTACTATCGACTCGGTGGTACTGGAAAACACTGGCGGATTCAGCCTAAGAAAATGAGCTTAGTGATCAACAGGTGGTGGTGGTGGGTTGTTGCTGTTGTTCCCTTGATTCTGATTCTAGACTAGCAACTGCATCAATGTGTTCTGCTGCTGGATCAACTGGGTGAGCTCCGGTGCGAAGGTAAATCTGGGGTCACGTCTCGGAGGCATCTGAAGGTTTAGAGAAGATGAGATTTAAGAATAGAGGGGGTCTAAAGAGAAAACACTACCCATATGCACATGAGGCAAAAGCAAACAATTCATTCAATCAAACAAGGGCATACAATCGATCTAACTATCGCGAAAGTGCTCGGACTATACTATTTACATGGTGGACTACTACTACTGATGAGGTGGTCTACTAGAAACATTCTTCGGTTGCAGACTCCATGATATCTGCTTCGGCTTCATCAACATAGTCATCATCGCTATCATCAGGATCCGAGTCGGTGTCGTCGATGATGATGTAGTCTTCCGGGTGAATCTCCTTGGGTTCTTCGTCTTCTTCTACTAGTGTAGGGCCTCCCATAAATATTCCAATCTTCATTGTTAGGTCGGCATTCTTATCCACTAATACTTCAATTTCTTCTTCATAATCTTCACGTGTAGCCTTGAGTTCTTCCTCCAGTTCCTTGATTCTTGTCTTTGCCTTCTTCAGGTCTATCATGTCAGCGCACATCTGGTTCTCCTGACGTCGAATGTGCTGGTTTAACTCCTGGATAAAAGCTGCAATTGATCTATCCCTTCTGGTGCTGATCATCTACCAGTGCTTATCCCGGCGCCCACAAATCTGGTAGATAGTATCCTTGAGATCATTGCGGTAGACTTCTCCAATGCGTCCCATGGCGATGTGAGCTGCCATGCTTTTTCCTAGACTCCAAGTTGGTGCATCAAAAGAAAACTCTATGGGCTCAGTGACTGGCATGAACGTCCTCCCTGGAACTTGAACTTGAATCATCCAGCGCTCTTCTTCAGGTAAAGTGGCTTTGTAGGTTCCGGTGAAGCTTGGTACTCCTATGTTCAGATATCTAGTGACTTCCTTCAAGTGACGTCCAAAGGGTATATCTTCATCCGGTTGCGTGAAATTGTTCCTTGCATCCGCCATCCTAAAAGAGTAGAAAAGATGAGAGGTCAGAAAGAGAAGAGAGTGAGTAGTGATCTAGGTCTTTAGCTTAGTGGTCGTCTCCTACAGTCAGCATGTGCTCTGATACCATCTTGTAGCGACCAGACCTCAAATGGTCCAATCTCTGTGCTCCGGTGTCATCCCTGGATCAGTAATGCTGACACCACACAGTACTTGAAGGATTTATAACAGAGTAGCAATCACACACTTATTACATCGAGTGTCTCAATAGAGGACTTATTACAATAAATATGGCTTAAGGCCATCTAATAACGATAACAGCGGAAGGCTTGGAAGATAGGTGAGTCCATCAACTCCAACGGCATCACTGAGTATAGAACCACGACCTAAAACTCCTTAATCGTCTTCTGAAAAGTCTGCAACATTAATGTTGCAGCCCGAAACGGGTCAGCACATGGAATATGCTGGCAATGTTACACATAGAGAGTAATGGAAAGAAACAGCTATTCTACATGCATATTTGGCTGGTGGAAAGCTCTATGGTTACAGTTTTGCGAAAAGCTAATTTTTCCCTACTGCAAAGGAATAAATTTATTTAACTATCATGGTGGTTGTTAAACATTGAGAATGGTTGACAGCATCCTCAATCCCAATTAAACATCATCATTAAACAAACCCATCAAAATTAAATTTTATAGTAACATGTTGAGATTCACATGATAATCCAGGTACTAGATACTCAAGATGTCCATAACCGGGGACACGGCTAACCATGATTAGTTTATACACTCTGCAGAGGTTTGCGCAGTTTTCCCCACAAGACTCGATATCCTCCGTTGGATTTCTCGCACTACATGGTGTTTGAGAAACGGATGACCGAGACATAGTCTTTCAGAAGCGCTTGCACCTTACGATGGGTAGATCGTACCACCTACATCCCCTACATCTGCTAGTCTACCACTGTAAGAGTTCGCACGACTTAGTAAACTATGCTAGAGCCCATAATAGCTTGTGGCTGCACACGGAAGTTCTAGCATGAATAATCTCATGATCCCTATGAGCCTGGGTGGCGCTCCAAAAGAAAACAGGCAATCCTGGAATACCCAGGTACCTCAATCCACCCAGATGTGTGTTTAAGTTGCCACCTTAAATAAACCATTAATTAACAATCTCACATATGTCATGGATACACTCACCCAATCCACGTCTACTAGCATAGCATGGCATAATAAGCAACATAGAAGTAACTCCCAAGGGTTTGATAATAAGCAGGTAATAGGTACTACCTCAACTAATTCCCAAACCCGCAATTTAATTAGATCCTAATCATGCAATGTGTAAGGATTGATCTAATGCAATAAAAATGGGTAGTAGGAGGTATGATCAAAGTGTTACTTGCCTTGCTGATGATCCGAGAAACCTAGTGATTCGAAGTAACAAGCGGCACACTCCGGGTACTCTATCGCAAACAAACAAGCACACAATAAGTACTCAACTGATGCAAAAGTAAAACTCGAATAAGAGATCTAACCAGAAGGTTCAACTTAAGAACTTCGGTTGGCAAAAAGAATCAAATCGAACGAAGCAACGAAAGACAAACGGCAAAAGAAACAGGCTTCATTTACTATTCTGGATCTAAGGCAATTTTTTTAAAGAAGCAAAAACTTGTTTAAGTTGGTTGAACGGAAAGAGGGTTCCAAGACGAAACTCCAGGCGCTTGAATCACCCGATTCCGATAAACGAGCGAAAAGTTATACTAAAACGAAAATCGGATCAGAAATCACGATCAGAAATAATCGCGGAAAATCCGAGAAAAAGAAAAATGACGAACAGATTAACGAACAAACATTCGTTATCTGGATCTAAACGGTGAACAGGTTCGTTAAAACGAACGAACGAGCGAACGCTCGCTGAAGAAACTAATCCGTAAAAAAACCGATCTAATAAAAATAACGGATCTAAAAAAACCGCGGTTTTTTTTTAAAAAAGGGCGGTTTTCTGAGGAAAACCGCCGGCGACGGCGGCTACCTCGGGCGGCTGGACGGCGGGGCCGGCGGCGAGGCGGCGTGGTGGCGGGGCGGCGGCGAGGCGGCGCGGCGGCGGGGCGGTGGCGAGGCAGCGCGGCAGCAGCGGCGACGCGGCGGCGGCGGCGCGCAGATCGAGGCGGCGGCGGCTGGCGCTAGGGTTTGGGGCACGCGGGCGGGCCGCGGAGCTGAGGCGCTGGTGGGATTCGGCGGCTCGGGCGAGCGGCTTATAAAGGCCCCCCGGGCGGAGTCCCGCTCGGGTATGGCCCGGAGTCGGTTCGGATTTTTTTTATTAATTCCGCGCAGAAAAACTAACGAAAGAAATACTAAACGGACTGCAAAAATCGTGAAATAAAATTTCCCCTACTTCTAAAATCAAGTCGGACAAAGTGAACATTTATTTGGGGCCTAGATGCAATTTTGAAAAACCCACATTTTTCCTAAATTCAAATAAAATAGCAAATAAAACCAAAAAAAAATCTTATTTGATTTTTTATCAAATCCTCAATATTTCTTTATCTTGGGAAAGTCATTTTATTCCCTCTCTCATATTTTGATAATAGGAATAATTGAAGATAAAATAAATAAAATCAAATGATCCCTATTTCAAAATTTGAGAAAACTCAAATATGAAAAATAACGAAATCCCCAACTCTCTCCAAGGGTCCTTGAGTTGCGAAAAATTTCTAGGATCAACCAAAATGCAATAAATATGATATGCAATGATGATCTAGTGTATAACATTCCAAATTGAAAATTTGGGATGTTACAAACCTACCCCCCTTAAGATGAATCTCGCCATCGAGATTCGGGTTGGCTAGAAAATAGGTGAGGGTAGTCCTTCAGCAAATCTTCCTCTCATTCCCAGGTGGCTTCATCCTCCGTGTTGTGGCTCCACTGAACCTTGCAAAACTTGATAACCTTGCTGCGGGTGACTCTACTAGCATACTCTAGAATCTTAACTGGTTTCTCCTCATAGGTCAAATCATTGTCCAACTGAATTGCTTCCAGTGGTACCGTATCTCTCAGCGGTATGTCAGCCATCTCTGCGTGGCACTTCTTCAACTGGGATACAATAAACACGTCGTGAACTCCTGACAGTCCTTCGGGTAATTCCAACTTGTAGGCTACTTCTCCCATACGTTCCAAAACTTTGTATGGGCCTACAAAAAATGGCGCTAGTTTTCCCTTAACTCCAAAGCGCTTAACTCCTCGAAGTGGTGATACTCGAAGATAAACTCGGTCTCCAACTTCGTAAACTGTCTCCTTGCATTTAGAATCTGCATAACTCTTCTGCCTCGATTGAGCTACCTTTAGCCTGTTGCAAATTAATTTCACTTTCTGTTCAGACTCCTTTATCAGATCCGGTCCAAACAACTGGCGATCTCCAACTTCATCCCAGGACAATGGGGTCCTGCACCTCCTTCCGTACAAGGCTTCGAAAGGGGCCATCTTCAAACTGGATTGATAGCTGTTGTTGTAAGAGAACTCTGCATACGGCAAATTCTCATCCCAACTAGATCCGTAATCTAGCGCACAAGCTCTTAGCATATCCTCCAAGATCTGGTTGACTCTCTCAGTCTATCCATCTATCTGCGTGTGGAAAGCTGTGCTAAACTCTAGTCTGGTTCCCAAAGTCTCATGCAACTGATTCCAGAACTTTGAAGAAAATTGGGTTCCTCTATCTGATACGATGCTCCTTGGAACTCCATGCAGACATACGATCCTGGTCATGTATATCTTTGCCAACTTTGCACTGGTATAGGTAGCCTTCACTGGAATGAAATGAGCTACCTCTGTCAAATGATCGACTACAACCCATATCGAGTCATAGCCTGAACGTGTTCTGGGCAATCCTGTAATAAAATCCATGCCTAGCTTATCCCACTTCCATTCGGGTATCGGCAATGGTTGTAGCAATCCTGCTGGCTTCTGATGCTCTGCCTTCACTCTCTGACATACGTCACAAACTGCTACATACTCCGCAATATCCTTCTTCATTCCGGTCCACCAGAAAATATCCTTCAAATCAAATACATCTTGGTATTTCCTGGGTGAATCGAGTATGGTGAATCATGGGCCTCTTGCAGAATTAGCTTCCTGATCTCCGAATCATTTGGCACATAAACACGGTCTTCAAACCATATGGTATCGTGCTCATCCACACGAAATCCCTTAGCTTTTCCTTTGCTAATTTTCTCCTTAATACAAGCAATCTCCTTGTCAGTCCTTTGGGCTTCTCTGATTTTATCCATCAATGTAGACTGAATCTCCAATGCTGCTACATAGCCTCTCGGGACTATTTCCAAACATAGCTCTCGAAGATTTTCGGCTAACTCCCTTGGTAAATCTCCCGTCATTAAGGTGTTGACGTGGCTCTTACGGCTCAATGCGTCAGCTACTACGTTAGCCTTTCTAGGGTGATAATGCAATCTCATATCATAATCCTTGATGAGCTCCAACCATCTCCTTTGTCTGAGATTCAACTCCTTCTGTGTGAAAATATACTTCAGACTCTTATGATCCGTATACACATCGCAATGGTTTCCAATCAGAAAATGTCTCCAAGTCTTCAGTGCATGCACTACGGCTGCTAACTCCAAATCATGCGTAGCATAATTCAACTCATGAGGCTTAAGCTGTCGTGAGGCATATGAAACAACTCTCCCTTCCTGCATAAGCACTACTCCAAGTCCTTGACGTGAAGCGTCGCAATACACCTCATAATCCTTGGTCTGGTCTGGCAAAATCAACACTGGTGAGGTAACCAAACGTTTCTTCAACTCCTGAAAACTAGCCTCACATTCCTCCGTCCATATGAACTTGGTATCCTTATTCAACAACTCCGTCATAGGCTTCGCAATCTTTGAGAAATTCTCAATAAACCTCCGGTAGTATCCTGCGAGTCCAAGAAAACTCCGGATCTCTCCCATGGTGGTTGGTGCTTCCCACTTGGTCACGGTATCAACTTTAGTGGGATCTACTGCTATACCTTCTCCGGATATAACGTGTCCGAGAAATCCAACTTCCTTCAACCAAAACTCACATTTGCTAAACTTGGCATATAATTGATGTTCTCTGAGCTTTCCAAGAACCAAACGCAAATGTTCCTTATGATCCTCTTCATTTTTTGAGTAAACCAGGATATCATCAATGAACACTACGACGAACTTATCCAAGAACTCCATAAACACTTTGTTCATCATGTTCATAAAATATGCAGGTGCGTTAGTCAGACCAAATGACATAACGGTATACTCGTACAACCCATACCTGGTGGTAAAAGCCGTCTTGGGTATATCCTGTTCTCGAATCTTCAACTGGTGGTATCTTGATCGCAGATGAATCTTGGAAAACACCTTAGCTCCTTGCAATCGATCAAACAGATCATTGATCATCGGTAGTGGGTATTTGTTCTTGATGGTTACTTCATTCAATCCTCGATAATCGGCAACCATCCTTAACGATCCATCCTTCTTTTCTACTAGAAGTACTGGCGATTCCCAAGGTGAAGAACTTGGGTGAATATATCCTTTATCCAGTAACTCCTTAATTTGCTTCTTAATTTCCACCAAATCCTTTGCAGGCATCCTATATGGTCTCTTTGATATTGGCCCTGTGCCTGGCAAAAGCTCAATATCTCTATCCGGTGGCATGCCTGGCAACTCTTCTGGAAATACTTCGGGGAAATCCTTCACTACTGGTACTTCCTCCTGCACAAATCCAGTTAAACAATTTATTTGAGTCCTCTTTGGCACATGTCAGGATACATACTTGATCCTTCTCCCTTCTGGGGTAGTAAGCAAAATTGACTTACTGGCACATTCAATATTCCCTTCATACTTTGACAAACAATCCATGCCTAATATCACATCCAATCCTTGAGATTCCAACACTATTAGGTCTGAGGGAAATACGTAGTTACCAATCCTCAATGGTAACCGATCACACCATAAACTAGCCATATATTCTGCTCCAGGCGAGGTTACTAACATGGGTGACCTAAGGGCTTCGGTTGGCAGTTTATACTTATCCACAAATCCCCTTGATATGTATGAATGCGATGCACCAGTATCGAAAAGAACGAGTACAGTAAATGACTTAACCAAAACTTACCGATTACTGCATCCGGCTGCTCTTCAACCTCCTCCACGTTAACGTGGTTCACCTGTCCCCTGTTGAAAGGGTTCGGCTTCTTCCCAGAGCTTCCATTGCCATTTCCATCTGTGATTCAGGACATTCATTGGCATAATGTCCGGTCTTCTGGCACTTAAAGCAAGTGACTTGGCTCAGGTCTTTCTTGGCTGGGGTTGGTGCGGTTCTGGCTGTTGCTTCCTCCATTCACATTACCATTCTTGGGTCCATTGTGATTGTGCGAGCTACCTCCTCCATGGGTATGCTGAAAATGTCCTCCTGGCCTAGGGGTAAATCGTGGCTTCTACTGAGCTCCTGAATTGTACTTTCCTTGTGCATACTTCCTCTTGCGATTCTCAATTTGCTGCTGCTTCCCTTCAATCATGAGAGCACGATCTACCAACTCCTGGTAGTTGTTGAAGGTTGCTACCATCAACTGCATGCTCAACTCATCATTCAGTCCTTCCAGAAATTTCTCCTGCTTAGCTGCGTCTGTAGCAACGTCATCTGGGGCATAACGTGCTAGCTTACTAAAGTCCTTCACATACTGGCCAACTGTCCGTCCTCCTTGGCGCAAGTTGCGAAACTCTCGCTTCTTCATGGCCATAGCTCCTGCTGAAACATGGGTAGTTCGAAAAGCCTGCTGGAACTGGTCCCATGTGATAGTATCGACAGGGAAAGTGGTTGTGAAATTCTTCCACCATGATGCTGCGGGTCCTTCAAGCTGATGTGCGGCAAATTTCACCTTCTCCGCATCCGTGCATCCTTCGGTGGTCAATTGTCTAGCTGTCTTGCGGAGCCAATCATCTGCTACTATCGGCTCGGTGCTACTGGAAAACACCGACGGATTCAGCCTAAGAAAACGAGCTTAGTGATCAACAGGTGGTGGTGGTGGTGGGTTGTTGTTGTTGTTCCCTTGATTCTGATTCTAGACTAGCAACTACATCAATGTGTTCTGCTGCTGGATGAACTGGGTGAGCTCCGGTGGGAAGGTAAATCCAGGGTCATGTCTCGGAGGCATCTGAAGGTTTAGAGAAGACGAGATTTAAGAATAGAGGGGGTCTAAAGAGAAAACACTACCCATATGCACATGAGGCAAAAGCAAACAATTCATTCAATCAAACAAGGGCATACAATCGATCTAACTATCGCGAAAGTGCTCGGACTACACTATTTACATGGTGGACTACTACTACTGATGAGGTGGTCTACTAGAAATATTCTTCGGTTGCAGACTCCATGATATCTGCTCCGGCTTCATCAACATAGTCATCATCGCTATCGTCGGGATCCGAGTCGGTGTCGTCGATGATGATGTAGTCTTCCGGGTGAATCTCCTTGGGTTCTTCGTCTTCTTCTACTAGTGTAGGGCCTCCCATAAATATTCCAATCTTCATTGTTAGGTCGGCATTCTTATCCACTAATACTTCAATTTCTTCTTCATAATCTTCATGTGTAGCCTTGAGTTCTTCCTCCAGTTCCTTCATTCTTGTCTTTGCCTTCTTCAGGTCTATCATGTCGGCGCACATCTGGTTCTCCTGACGTCGAATGTGCTGGTTTAACTCCTGGATAAAAGCTACAATTGATCTATCCTTTCTGGTGCTGATCATCTCCCAGTGCTTATCTCGGTGCCCAAAAATCTGGTAGATAGTATCCTTCAGATCATTGCGGTAGACTTCTCCAATGCGTCCCATGGCGATGTGAGCCGCCATGCTCTTTCCTAGACTCCAAGTTGGTGCATCAAAAGAAAACTCTATGGGCTCAGTGACTGGCATGAACGTCCTCCCTGGAACCTGAACTTGAATCATCCAGCGCTCTTCTTTAGGTAAAGTGGCATTGTAGGTTCCGGTGAAGCTTGGTACTCCTATGTTCAGATATCTAGTGACGTCCAAAGGGTATATCTTCATCCGGTTGCGTGAAATTGTTCCTTGCATCCGCCATCCTAAAAGAGTAGAAAAGATGAGAGGTCAAAAAGAGAAGAGAGTGAGTAGTGATCTAGGTCTTTAGCTTAGTAGTCGTGTCCTACAGTCAGCGTGTGCTCTGATACCATCTTGTAGCGACCAGACCTCAAACGGTCCAATCTCTATGCTCCGATGTCATCCCTGGATCAGTAATGCTGACACCACACAGTACTTGAAGGATTTATAACAGAGTAGCAATCACACACTTATTACATCGAGTGTCTCAATAGAGAACTTATTACAATAAATATGGCTTAAGGCCATCTAATAACGATAACAGTGGAAGGCTTGGAAGATAGGTGAGTCCATCAACTCCAATGGCATCACTGAGTATAGAACCACGACCTAAAACTCCTTAATCATCGTCTGTAAAGTCTGCAACATTAACGTTGCAGCCCGAAATGGGTCAGCACATGGAATATGCTGGCAATGTAACACATAGAGAGTAATGGAAAGAAACAGCTATTCTACATGCATATTTGGCTGGTGGAAAGCTCTATGGTTACAGTTTTGCGAAAAGCTAATTTTTCCCTACTGCAAAGGAATAAATTTATTTAACTATCATGGTGGTTGTTAAACATTGAGAATGGTTGACAGCATCCTCAATCCTAATTAAACATCATCATTAAACAAACCCATCAAAATTAAATTTTATAGTAACATGTTGAGATTCACATGATAATCCAGGTACTAGATACTCAAGATGTCCATAACCGGGGACACAGCTAACCATGATTAGTTTATACACACTGCAGAGGTTTACGCACTTTTCCCCACAAGACTCGATATCCTCCGTTGGATTTCTCGCAATACATGGTGTTTGAGAAACGGATGACCGAGACATAGTATTTCAGAAGCGCTAGCACCTTACGATGGGTAGACCGTACCACCTACATCCCCTACATCTGCTAGTCTACCACTGTAAGAGTTCGCACGACTTAGTCAACTATGCTAGAACCCATAATAGCTTGTGGCTGCACACGGAAGTTCTAGCATGAATAATCTCATGATTCCTTTGAGCCTGGGTGGCGGTCCAAAAGAAAACAGGAAATCCTGGAATACCCAGGTACCTCAATCCACCCAGATGTGTGTTTAAGTTGCCACCTTAAATAAACCATTAATTAACAATCTCACATCTGTCATGGATACACTCACCCAATCCACGTCTACTAGCATAGCATGGCATAATAAGCAACGTAGAAGTAACTCCCAAAGGTTTGATAATAAACAGGTAATAGGTACTACATCAACTACTTCCCAAACCCACAATTTAATTAGATCCTAATCATGCAATGTGTAAGGATTGATCTAATGCAATATAACTGGGTAGTAGGAGGTATGATCAAAGTGTTACTTGCCTTGCTGATGATCCGGGAAACCTAGCGATTCGAAGTAACAAGCGGCGCACTCCAGGTACTCTATCGCAAACAAACAAGCACACAATAAGTACTCAACTGATGTACAGGTAAAACTCAAATAAGAGATCTAACCAGAAGGTTCAACTTAAGAACTCCGGTTGGCAAAAAGAATCAAATCGAACGAAGCAATGAAAGACAAACGGCAAAAGAAACAAGCTTTGTTTACTATTCTGGATCTAAGGCAATTTTTTTACAGAATCAAAAACTTGTTTAAGTCGGTTAAACGGAAAGAGGGTTTCGAGACGAAACTCTGGGCGCTTGAATCGCCTGGTTCCGATAAACGAGCGAAAAGTTATACTAAAACGAAAATGGGATTAGAAATCGCGATCAGAAATAATCGTGGAAAATCTGGATCTAAATGACGAACACGTGCGCTAAAACGAACGAATGAGCGAACGCTCGCTAAATAAACTAAACCGTTAAAAAGCCGATCTAATAAAAATAACGGATCTAAAGAAACCGTGGTTTTTAAAAAAACCGGGCGGTTTTCTGAGGAAAACCGCCGGTGACGGCTGCTACCTCGGGCGGCGGGACGGCAGGGTCGGCGGCGGCGAGGCAGCGCGGCAGCAGCGGCGAGGCTGCGGCGGCGACGCGGGCGGCGGCGGTGGCGGCGGCGCGTAGATCGAGGCGGTGGCGGCTGACGCTAGGGTTTGGGGTGCGCGGGCGGGCTGCGGGGCTGAGGCACTGGTGGGCGTCGGCGGCTCGGGCGAGCGGCTTATAAAGGCCCCCCGGGCGGAGTCCCGCTCGGGTACGGCCCGGAGTCGGTTCGGATTTTATTTTATTAATTCCGTGCAGAAAAACTAATGAAAGAAATACTAAACAGACTCCAAAAATCCCGAAATAAATTTTCCCCGACTTCTAAAATCAAGCCGGACAAAGTGAACATTTATTTGGGGCCTAAATGCAATTTTGAAAAATGCACATTTTCCTAAATTCAAATAAAATAGCAAATAAAACCAAAAAAATCTTATTTGATTTTTTATTAAATCCTCAATATTTCTTTATCTTGGGAAAGTCATTTTATTCCCTCTCTCATATTTTGATAAGGAATAATTGAAGATAAAATAAATAAAATCAAATGATCCCTATTTCAAAATTTGAGAAAACTCAAATATGAAAAATAACGAAATCCCCAACTCTCTCCAAGGGTCATTGAGTTGCGAAAAATTTCTAGGATCAAGCAAAATGCAATAAATATGATATGCAATGATGATCTAGTGTATAACATTCCAAATTGAAAATTTAGGATGTTACACCGCTCTTTGCATTCTCCAAGATGCCATCCCCCTCGAAGATATTGCGCATCTCCGACCTTTTACCGTGGAGAAGGAAGCATGGTAACATGTTGTTTCCATTTACAAGGGAATCGCAAGCATTCAACGCTCCAACTATGAAGTGGTTCAAGATGAAGCCGATGAATTTGAAATGAATGAAGATGAAGAACCTCGTGAGCTTTAACGGAGATTAACCACTCTCGCGGTCTCACTCTGAGATCATGGGAGCAAGGATACGGATGAGAATTAGATCAAGCGCAAGTTTCTCAAGGCCATGATGCCTTACCATAAGGCCATGTCCTCTGTCATCCGTCAAAGGTCGGACTTCCACACCTTGTCCTCATGTGAAGTGTTGGATGAGCTTGTGGTAATGAGGATCTTGGATAAGACCGCCGACAATGCGATGTTGCATTCTCAATGCGCAAAGAAGCCCAACCTTGCCTTGAAGGCCAAGGCTAGTGTGGAAGAAGAGGATGAAGAGGAAGAAGAGGAGAGTAGCCTCGAAGATACAAAATATGCTTATCATGAGCACATGGCTCTTGTTTCAAGGCAATTTTGGACCAAGAAGAACTCAAGGCCCAACTTCAACAAGAACAACTCAAGTGGCGCAAAGGGCAAACAACGTGTGAGGACATGCTATAATTGTGGAAATGTGAGCCACTTTGTTGCAGAGTGACCATATGAGAAGAGGGAAGACAATGGTGGCAAGCTCATCGGAAAAGACAAGGCAAAGTCCTTCCCCAACAAGAACAACTTCACCAACAAGACTCCTCCTAAGGGGTTGGTGGCACAAGAAGAGTACAATGAGGATGATGACGATGATGAAGATGGTGAGACGGTTGCCATGGCCTCCGTTGCCATTGCAACAACTCCATAGGTGTCACTCTTCGACTCACCCAACGATAACATCACCGCCAAGTGCCTCATGGCCAAAGCCACCAACAAGGTAACCCCCAACATCAAAACTAACATCACTACTAATCCCTCTTTGATGGATTGCATTGATGAAAGTGAGGGGTCTAATGAGGAAGATAATGAATTTGAGTCTTTTATGAGTAAGGTCAAGGGTAAATCCAGGAAGCACTTTGTTGCTCTCTTGGAACAACTTGGTGAAGCCAATGACCTGATCAAGACTGACGAAGACACCATCTCTAAGATGGAGGGGCATAGTTGTGACTATGCCGATGAGATATCGAATCTCTCTAATGAGCTTGAGGAAGAGCGAGGTCATCATTTGGCTCTTGAGGAGTCACACAACGATGATCATGCTGAATTAAAGAAAGATCTTGATCATGCTCTTGTTGTATCTCGTGTGCTCAATTCCGACAAGGCCAAACTTGGGGTTGATCTTGCTAGACTCAAGGAGGAGTTTGATATACTTGACAAGGCTCACAAGGCCTTGAAGGGTGCTCATGCTAGCCTCAAGGAGTCTCATGATCAACTCCAAGTGAAGCTAACCAAGGAAAAAGCCACTTTTCCTCATATGGTTTTAATTGATAATGCAAATGCTACTAACCCATGTTGTGAGCATGTGCATCTTGTGGATGAGAATGCAAAGTTGAAGGAGTAACTTGATGAAGGTCTTGTGTCTTGCATACAAGGTGAGAAGAACCTCAACGACCTTTTGAGCAATCAAAAGGAAGTTGTGAGCAAGGAGGGAATTGGGTTTTCTCCCAAGCCCAAGAACAACAAGAAGAATGACAAGGCCAAACAACCTCCTCCTCTCAAGCAAACTTTTCTGAAGGAGGGAGAGGGTGCTTCTAAGGAGAAGAAGAACAATGAGAAGGGTGGTGGTGTCAAGAAGGGCAATGCCACCCCTTCCAACAAAGCCGGTGACTTTAACCCCTCTTATGTGTTATGTCATGCTAGTGATGGGCATGTTTATTATAAATTTGTTGGTTCTCCTTTATGAGTGCATTGAATGGTCTATGTGGGTTCCTAAGACCCTTGTTACTAACATCAAAGGACCCATTACAAAATGGGTACCTAAAGCCAAGCATTGATCTCTTGTAGGTGTTTGCTTCCGATGGAGGATCATGGTTGCTCAATAGTGGAGCCACAAATCATATGACCGGAAGCAAGGACTTGGTGGTGGACCTGAACAAGATTTCATCTATGCCCATCAATGTTGAGTGGGGTGATGCCACATCTTCTAAGGTATTGGGTCTTGGCAAGGTTGTCATTTCTCATGATCTCACGATCGAGAAAGTCATGCTTGTTGAGTCCCTTGTATACAATTTACTTTCCGTTCGTCAACTTGCACTCATGGGCTTTGCCACTTTCTTTGATATTGATACCGTGGCCCTCTTGTGGAGCAAGACTCTTAAAGTAGCCTTTGTTGGGCATGTTGAGAACGGTTTGTATGTGATTAACTTTTCAGAGCGACCCACTAAGACCGCGACATGCCTAATGGCTAAAGTTGACGTGGGATGGCATTGTCATCGCCATTTAGCCCATGTCAATATGAGATCTTTGCAAAGTCTTCTCAAGGGGGACCATGTCCGTGGACTAAAAATTGTTAGCTTTGCCAAAGATCGTGCTTGCAGTGCTTGTATAGAAGGAAAGCTACATGAGAAGGCTCACCCTCCCATGACTATCATCTACTCGAAGGGGCCCTTGGAGCTCCTTCACTTGGATCTCTTTGGACCTCCATACTTTGATAGTCTTGGGGTAGAAAGTATTGCTTGGTGATTGTGGATGATTATTCAAGATACACTTGGGTATATTTCTTCAAGAGGAAGAGTGAGACCCAACAAACCGTCATTGACTTTGCAAATGAAGCTCAACACCAACACAATGCAAAGATTTTGACGATAAGAAGTGACAACGGCATTGAGTTCAAGAACTACACCGTGCATGAGTTTCTTAGTGATGAGGGGATCAAGCATCAATATTCCGCACCTTACACCCCTCAACAAAATGGTGTAGCGGAGAGGAAGAACCGGAAGTTGATGGATGCGTCAAGGACCATGATGGCGGAGTTCAAGTCCCCATACAACTTTTGGGCCGAAGCCATCAACACCACGTGCCATGCATCTAATCGTCTCTACCTCCTCAAAGGCTTGAACAAGACTCCATATGAGATACTCACCGGTAACAAGCCCAACCTCAAGTACTTCCGGGTGTTCGGGTGTAAGTGTTTCATTCTCAAGAAAGGTGTTCATTTGTCTAAATTTGAGGCTCGAGCTCATGAGGGAATATTTGTTGGTTAAGCTACAAATTCTCATGCTTATCGTGTCCTCAATAAGTCTACGGGACTTATTGAGGAGACATGTAACGTGGATTTTCATGAGTAAAATGGCTCCCAAGTGGAGCAAAGTGGTACTTGTGATGTAGGTGACGAAATTCCTCCCCGAGCCATAAGAAGAATTGGTGTTGGTTTTATCCTACCCATTGAGGAAACCCTTGTGGCTAAAATAGAAGGATAATGTTCCACACAAGTGGAACTATCACCAACCCAAGACCCACACGCTTCTGAAGAACAAAGTGAAGGCCCTCAACCAAATGAACAAGATCAAGGGCAAGATCAACCTCAAGATGGTGTTGAACCACCAAGTGATACCCAAGGTCAAGTTCTCACCTCCGAGCAAGTTCAAGATCAAGAGCAAGCTAAAGATCAAGAACAAGCTCAAGACGACGCTCAAGATGATCAATTTACCGCTCCTCAACTCACTCCTAAGGAGGAATTGGAGCGTCGTGCCGCCAAGATTGCATCCAAGCTCACCACCAAGGGTCATCTCATGACGAATGTGCTTGGAAGCTTAAGAAAGGCGGTAAGCACTCGTAGACAATTAGCAAACTATTGTGAACATCACGCGTTTGTTTCTTGTGTTGAACCCCAAAAGGTCTATGAGGCGCTTGAGGATCCGGATTGGCTTAATGCCATGCATGAAGAACTCAACAACTTCGAGCACAACAAGGTGTGGAGATTGGTGCCAAGGCCAACGGGGAACCATAATGTCATTGGAACCAAGTGGATATTCAAGAACAAGCAAGATGCTCATGGGATTATCGTCTGCCACAAGGCTCGTTTGGTAGCACAAGGCTACTCCCAAGTCGAGGGTATCGACTACGGTGAAACCTTTGCTCCCTTTGCTCGCCTTGAATCTATTTGTTTGTTGATTGTTTATGCCTCTCATCGTAACTTCAAGTTGCAACAAATGGATGTGAAGAGTGCTTTTCTTAATGGTCTAGTAATGAGTTGGTGTATGTCAAACAACCCCCGGGGTTCGAGGATCCCTATTTCCCCGATCATGTGTACCAACTCGATAAGGCACTCACTACTGCAGGAGACTGCTAACGTGACACTACTATCAGAGACCCTTTGCCGAAACTGTGTGCGATGCAATAATCACAAATGGTGGTGTAAAAAACTGTCACAAAAGGTGCATAATGTTTGCGATGATGGCTGCATCAAACATGGTTAAGATTTTAGTTGCGTGTGCGATGCAGGGCATATGGTTAATCCATTCAAACTGTCTGCGATGAGGCAGAATAATAGAAACGGGCGGCTGAGGGAGTCCTGGATTAGGGGGTGTTCGGATAGCCAAACTATACCTTCAGCCGGACTCCTGGACTATGAAGATACAAGATTGAAGACTTCGTCTCGTGTCCGGAAGGGACTTTCCTTGGCCTGGAAGGCAAGCTTGGCGATACGGATATTCAGATCTCCTACCATTGTAACCGACTCTATGTAACCCTAACCCTATCTGGTGTCTATATAAACCGGAGGGTTTTAGTCCGTAGGACAACATACACATCCACAATCATACCATAGGCTAGCTTCTAGGGTTTAGCCTCTCTGATCTCGTGGTAGATCTACTCTTGTACTACCCATATCATCAATATTAATCAAGCAGGACGTAGGGTTTTACCTCCATCGAGAGGGCCCGAACCTGGGTAAAACTTCGTGTCCCTTGCCTCCTGTTACCATCCGGCCTAGACGCACAGTTCGGGACCCCCTACCTGAGATCCGCCAGTTTTGACACCGACATTGGTGCTTTCATTGAGAGTTCCTCTGTGTCGTCGCCATCAGGCCCGATGGCTCCTACGATCATCAATGGCGATGCAGTCCAGGGTGAGACCTTCCTCCCCGGACAGATCTTCGTCTTTGGCGGCTTCGCACTGCGGGCCAATTCACTTGGCCATCTACAGCAGATCGAAAGCTACGCCCCTGGCCATCAGGTCAGATTTGGAAGTTTAAACTACACGGCTGACATCCGCGGGGACTTGATCCTCGATGGATTCGAACCACTGCCGAGCGCGCCGCACTGTCACGACGAGCATGATCTAGCTCTGCCGCCGAACAGTGCCCTGGAGGCCGCACCCGCATCGGCTCCGACCCTTAGTTCGGAGCTGACTGCGCCGATCGAGGATGGGCGGTTGGACGCCACCTCGGGGGCTGCAATTCAAACGGTGATTGAGCCGAACACTAGCCCCGTACTCTGCGAGGCTCGTGACTACAAGGAGCCGGACTCCTCTCCGGACTCCGAACCCTCTGCGCCCCTGCCAGTCGAATCCGATTGGGCGCCGATCATGGAGTTCACTGCCACAGACATCTTTCAGCACTCGCCTTTCGGCGATATCCTGAAGTCACTGAAGTCTCTCTCTTTATCAGGAGAGCCCTGGCCGGACTACGGTCAGCAAGGTTGGGGTACGGACGATGAAGAAATTCAAAATCCACCCACCACCCACTTTGTAGCCACTGTTGACGACTTAACCGACACGCTCGACTTCGACTCCGAAGACATCAACGGTATGGACGCCGATGAAGGAGATGATGAAGAGCCAGCGCCTACTAGGCCCTGGAAAGCCACCTCGTCATATGACATATACATGGTGGACACCCCAAAAGAGCGAGAGGGTGATGGAACAGCGGAGGATGACCCCTCCTAGAAACAGCCTAAGCTCCGACGTCAGCGGCGCCGCTCAAAATCCCGCCGGCACAAAAATGGCGATTCCAGCACGGGAGATAATAATACTCCAGAGAGTGCCGAAGAAAACCCCATCCGGCAAGACTTAGCACAGGAGGATGGAGAAACCAGCCCTCATGAGAGAGTGACAGACAGATAGGTCGAGGACGATAATTATATGCCTCCCTCCGAAGACGAGGCAAGCCTCGACGACGACGAATTCGTCGTGCCAGAGGATCCTGTTGAGCAAAAGCGTTTCCAACGCAGGCTTATGGCCACGGCAAGAAGCCTCAAGAAAAAACAGCAACAACTCCGAGTTGATCAAGATTTGCTGGTCGACAGATGGACCGAAGTCCTTGCGGCCGAAGAGCATAAACTCGAACGCCCCTCCAAGAGTTACCCAAAGCGTAGGTTGCTACCCCAATTAGAGGAGGAAGCACTTGATGCGGCCGAACGGCCACCTCGTGGCCACGATAGAGAGGCCTCCCGGCCCTCCACTCAAGCCGCACCCCGTACCAAGGCACGTGAATATGCGCCGGACTTACGAGATATATTGGAGGACAAGGCAAGCCAAACACGTTCGATCTACGGATCACGTGGGCATCCCACGGCTCGAGACGGTAAACATCACGCCGGCCACACATTCGGCAGGGCCGAACACAGTAGACAAAGCTCATCGCAGCTACGTCATGATATCGCCCAGTACAAAGGCGCCGCACACCCAGTGTGCTTTACAGATGAAATAATGGATCATCAAATCCCCGAGGGTTTCAAACCCGTAAATATCAAATCATATGATGGCACAACAGACCCTGCGGTATGGATCGAGGATTATCTCCTTCATATCCACATGGCCCGCGGCGATGATTTTCACGCCATCAAATACCTCCCACTCAAGCTTAAAGGACCAGCTCGGCATTAGCTCAACAGCTTGCCAACATGATCAATCAGTTGTTGGGAGGACCTGGAAGCCGCATTCCTCGACAATTTCCACGGCACTTATGTGCGACCCCTAGATGCCGATGACCTAAGTCACATAATCCAGCAGCCAGAGGAATCGGCCAGACAATTCTGGACACGGTTCCTAACAAAGAAAAATCAAATAGTCGACTGTCCGGATGCTGAGGCCCTAGCAGCCTTCAAACACAATATCCGTGACGAGTGGCTGGCCCGGCACCTCGGACAGGAAAAGCCGAAATCTATGGCAGCACTCACGACACTCATGACCCGCTTTTGCACGGGAGAAGATAGCTGGCTTGCTCGTAGCAACAACATGAACAAGAACCCTGGTAGTTCGGACACCAGGGACATTAGTTGCTGGTCGTGTCGCAACAAGCAGAAGCGCTGCTTTAACGGTGACAATGCAGATGATACGGCAGTTAATGCCGGATTCAGAGGCTCTAAATCCGGTCAGCAGAAAAAGCCATTCAAAAGGAATCCTAGGGGGCCGTCTAGTTTGGACCGAATACTCGACCGCTTATGCCAGATACGTGGCACCCCCGAAAAGCCGGCCAATCACACCAACAGGGATTGTTGGGTGTTCAAGCAGGCAGGCAAGTTAACTGCCGAAAATGAGGACAAGGGGCTGCATAGCGATGACGATGAGGAGCCCCGGCCGCCGAACAACAGTGGACATAAGGGTTTTCCCCCACAAGTGCGGACGGTGAACATGATCTACGCAACCCACATCCCCAAGAGGGAGTAGAAGCGCGCGTTAAGGGACGTATATGCGATAGAACCGGTCGCCCCAAAGTTCAACCCATGGTCCTCCTGCTCGATCACCTTTGATCGAAGGGACCATCCCACTAGCACCCATCACGGCGGATTCGCCGCATTGGTTCAAGACCCAATTATTGACGGATTTCATCTCACTAGAGTCCTTATGGACGGCGGCAGCAGCCTGAACCTGCTTTACCAGGATACAGTGCGGAAAATGGGCATAGATCCCTCGAGGATTAAGCCCACAAAAACGACCTTTAAAGGCGTAATACCAGGTGTAGAGGCCAACTGCACAGGCTCAGTCACACTTGAAGTGGTCTTCGGATCTCTGGATAATTTCCGAAGCGAGGAGTTAATCTTCGACATAGTCCCGTTTCGCAGTGGCTATCACGCACTGCTCGGGCGAACCGCATTTGCCAAATTCAATGCGGTACCGCACTACGCATACCTTAAGCTCAAGATGCCAGGCCCTCGTGGAGTAATTACGGTCAATGGAAACACCGAACGCTCCCTCCGAACGGAGGAGCACACGGCAGCCCTTGGAGCGGAAGTACAAAGCAGCCTCTCCAGGCAGTTCTCCAGTCCGGCCATTAAACGTCCGGACACCGTCAAGCGCGCCCAGAGTAACCTACAACAAGACCGCCTGGCACGTTCCTAGCAGGCGTAGCAATGCGGCCCCAACCCCAACCCTCGCAAAAAGGCGACGCCAGTACTTCGCGTCCATAACTACGCTCTGGAAATACCATGGGCATAGGGGGAGGGGCACCATCATGGCACACCCAAAACACGGCTTAAACCGCACCAGGGGCTGCCGATTTTTTACTTTTCTCTTACTTCTAGGACTCTACTCTTCGGAAGGCTTGTTCGGCAGTTCAATTGCCGCACAAACGATGCAAGGACCAGGGAAGCAGACAAGCCATGCCGCATTACGGAAATCCCAGGTGGTCTCTATCACGATCAGTATACCTGTTTCGCATACTATTCCGCAGCTTGCCCCTGGAGCAGACATGTTAAATAGTCCAACTTTTCGTTTATCGCATTACTTGTATCGTTCTGCTTTGATCGCAGCTATTTTAATAAACAATGCATAGCTTTTGTCTATTTTTTGCATTACCTTTTTTTATATATATGTTCCTTAACGACATGTTGCACCCGTACACTTTGGTACGGCCAAAATACGCCAGGGGCTTCAGTACCCCTCAACATGGTGTGAGAAGTCCAAACACTTTAACAAGTGCGGCACCTCGAACTTATAGCATTATATGCATCGGCTCCGAATCATGTCTTGGGTCAATAGTTGGGTTTGCCCGGCTCCTATGTTTTGGTGCCTTACGTTCCGCTATATCGGCTAAGGTAGCACTAGGAGAACCACTGCGATTGTGCCCCGGTTGAGCTGGGTCGAGCACCTCAGTGGAGAAAGCTAAAACTGACCGTCATGATGAGGCGAGAGCTGGTCTCTGTTCGAGAGGTCTTTTCGAGTCCTTAAAGACTTATGCCGCTTAGGGCGAGGAGTCGGCTCTGTTCGGCCAAGGCGTGGATAGCGCCCCGAACTCGGTCTTCCGAATACTAGGGGCTTCGCAGAAATTTAAAATTATAGAATTCTATGGCTAAGTGAGAGTGTTCACGCATTATAGTCCGATTGCCTCGTTCGTTGGGCTGAGCGCCTCCCTCGAAGGACCCAAATATGGGGAAAAGGCGCCCAGGTTTATCCCCGAACACCCCAGCACTAGCGGCAAGGGGGCAGAAGCCGACGACTCGCCATCTCTCAGTATTGATAAATAGCCGCACAGAAGGTAATATTTTAAATTCAAGCAGCATTGCTTAGCGCATATGAACAAGTTTTCAGCGCACAGGATAACACGAGCGGGTTTTACTCAAAAAATACATCCTTGGTACATTCATCCGCAACAAGGCGGGCACCCTTCAGAACATCCTTATAATAATTCTCGGGCTTGCGATGCTCTTTCCCCAGCGGTGGCCCGTCCTTCACAAGCTTCTCCGCATCCATCTTGCCCCAGTGCACCTTAGCACGGGCAAGGGCCCTACGGGCACCTTCAATGCAGAAAGAGCGCTTGATGTCTTCAAGCCTCGGACAGGCCTCCACCAGCCGCCGCACCAGCCCGACATAGCTCCCAGGCAGAGCCTCTCCAGGCCACAGCCGAACTAGGAGGCCCTTCATGGCCTGTTCGGCCGCCTTGTGGAGCTCGACCAGTTGCTTCAGCTGGTCGCTCAGGGGCACGGGGTGTCCGGCCTCAGCGTACTAAGACCAAAACACCTTCTCCGTCGAGTTGCCCTCCTCGGCTCGATAGAATGCGGCGGCATCGGATACACTCTGGGGAAGATCTGCGAACGCTCCTGGAGAGCTCCGGATTCGGGTAAGTAACAGGTAACTCACGTTTATGTGTTTGCTCTACATAAATAATGCCTTACCCACCGCAATCTTCTTCACCTCATCCAACTCCTGGAGGGTCTTTTGGGATTCGGCCTTGGCAGATTTGGCATTTTCAATAGCCACCACAAGCTCGGACGCTTGTGTCTTCGAGTCACGCTCCAAACTCTCATGTTTTTCCATGAGAGCCTGAAGCTCTTACCGCACCTTGCCAACTTCAGCCTCATACTTTGCCCGCTCGGTGCGCTCCGAGGCCGAATTCTTCTCGGCCTCGTCCAGCGCTTGCTTAAGGGTCGCCACCTCAGACGTGGCCCCTACAATAACCACGATAATCCTGTCATTTTTCGCAATTGCACCTTATATATATATATATTAACAAGGTATTTCTTACCTTCATTGTCCTCGAGCTGCTTCTTGGCACGCTCGAGCTCTTGCTCGGACCTTTCGAGGTCCTGCTTCAGCGTGTCCACTTCCGCAGTCAGAGCGGCGGACGCAAGCAGGGTAGCCTGCACATGCATATTGACTCATTTTTGTTAGACTCCTACGAATTCTATTTGATCCTCTATTCGGCTTTTCTTCCCGACCGCCAAACAGAGCATCAGGGGCTACTGTCTATGCGGTACTATTATTTACACTTTCTTTACTTACCTCGAAGCCTGTCAAAAGGCTAGTACAAGCTTCAGTCCGTCCATTTTTTGCGGACTGAACCTTTTGGACCACCGCACTCACAATAGCGCGGTGCTCCTCGTTGATGGAGGCGCCTTGGAGCGCCTCCAACATATTGTCCGGCACCTCCGGTTGGACGGAGGCCGCCGGCACGGTGGACTTGCTCCTCTTGGAAGGAGGTCCCCCGCCGGACTTTGGAACCTTTGAAGGTTCCGGAGTAGCGTCCGGCCTAGAGCCGGACTTGGAGCCCTGGGGGGTTTCATCCCCCTTACTCCTGGAGTCCGGGAGGTCGCCTCACGGCACCTCCAGGACCACCTCCTCCTGTATTGGAACCAGTTGGGACAACACCTCGGTGTCGTCCGTAGGGCGGGGGGAGAAAGCCATCGGAAGTGAGTTCACGTCCGACGAGTCCAGTGTGCCGCTCGACGATGCGTCGAGCCGGTCTTTGGGTGGGCTGCATAAACACATTCGACATAATGGAAAGTTGTGCAATAAACGAATACTATGAATTACTTTGGTATCCGGATACTTACGATTTCTCCAGGGGCTTGGCCCTGGGCACCCACTCCTCTCTGCCGTCATTGGCGTCGGTGGAGTAGTCCGGAGAAAGGGTTTTCCCCTTCTTGGACCCTTCAGCCTCCCCAGTTGGGGCGGCCTTCCTTTTCTTCCCTTCCCCCGCTGGAGGGGAAGGGGTCTCTTCTTCCTCCTCCTCGTCTTCATGGGAGGAGTGCGCCTCGGATTCGTCGGATGGTGAATCTGACACCTCCGGGCATCGGGCACTCTTTCGAGTCCCCGTGGCCTTCTTCTTGGCCCTCTTCTCCGGCACCACATAGGGTGCCGGAACCAGCAGCTTCGCCAGGTGAGCATCCGCTGGGCCTTCGGGCAAAGGAGCCGGACAGTTGATCTGTCCGGACGTCACCTGCCAATCCTGTCAGAGGAAAGGGAGCTTAGATCCCGCATAGAATCAAACTATGTAAAACTGATACCCTGTAAAAGGAAAAACAGCTTACCGCGAGCGCGTGACGCTGCACGCTGAATCCGCGATCCTCGGTAGCGGATGCAGGAGCCTCGGTGCCCTTGAAAAGCATCCTCCAGGCATCTTCGTACGTCCTGTCGAAGAGCCTGTTTAGAGTTTGATGCTGCGCCGGGTCGAACTCCCACAGATTGAAGGCCCGTCGTTGACACGGGAGGATCAGGTGGATGAGCATAACCTGGACTACGTTGACAAGTTTGAGCTTCTTGTTCACCAGGGTTTGGACGCATGTTTGGAGTCCGGTCAGCTCTCCTTTTTTACCCCACGACAGGCTGGTCTCCTTCCAGGAGGTGAGCCGTGTAGGGGGTCCGGACCGAAACTCGGCGGCTGCAACCCATTCGGGGTCGCACGGCTCGGTGATATAAAACCACCAGGATTGCCACCCCTTCAGGGTCTCCACAAAAGAGCCCTCGAGCCACAGGACGTTGGCCATCTTGCCAACCATGGCACCGCCGCACTCCGCCTGGCTGCCGCGCACCACCTTCGGCTTGGCGTTGAAAGTCTTAAGCCATAGGCCGAAATGGGGGCGGATGCGGAGGAACGCCTCGCACACGACGATGAACGATGAGATGTTGAGGACGAAGTTTGGGGCCAGATCGTGGAAATCCAGGCTGTAGTAGAACATGAGCCCCCGGACAAATGGATGCAGAGGGAAGCCCAGTCCGCGGAGGAAATGGGGGAGGAATACCACCCTCTCATGGGGCCTAGGAGTGGGGATGCGCTGCCCCTTTTCGGGAAGCCGGTGTGCGATATCGCTAGCCAGATATCCGGCCTTCCTCAGCTTTTTGATGTGTCCCTCCGTGACGGAGGAGACCATCCACTTGCCTCCTGCTCCGGACATGACTGGAGAAGGTTGAGGTGGTAGTGCGGACTTGGGCGCTGGAGCGCGAGTGCGCAAGAATGGATAGGCAAAGGAGGAAGAAGGCGTGGGTGAAAGGGTGGATCCTTATCCCCTTATATGGGTGGACGCAACAACGTGTCCCCACCAGCCTGGTAAAACTCGCTTATCTCCAAGCGCCGTAATCAATGGCACGGTTGGGTTACCCACGCCCGTATTGATGAGAATCCCGGAATAAGGGGACACGATCTCTGCTTTAACAAGACGTGCCAAGGAGACCGCCTCGCGTAACGCGCTAATATGGGACAGTAAAACGGTTCGAATAAAAGCTTGGCCATGGTGTGATGTCACACTACGGAATACGTCAGCAGATTAGATTTGTGTAAATATTATTCTCTCTATGGTAATATGTGGAAACTTATTTTGCAGAGCCGGACACTATCTTTGTGTTCAAAATCTTATATGAAGTACTTGGAGGAGGAACCCGCCTTGCAATGCCGAAGACAATTTGCGCACCGGACTCGTCGTCATTGAAGCCTGGTTCAGGGGCTACTGAGGGAGTCCTGGATTAGGGGGTGTTCGGATGGCCGAACTATACCTTCAGCCGGACTCCTGGACTATGAAGATACAAGATTGAAGACTTTGTCCCGTGTTCGGAAGGGACTTTCCTTGGCGTGGAAGGCAAGCTTGGCGATACGGATATTCAGATCTCCTACCATTGTAACCGACTCTATGTAACCCTAACCCTATCCTTGTCTATATAAACCGGAGGGTTTTAGTCCGTAGGACAACATAGACATCAACAATCATACCATAGGCTAGCTTCTAGGGTTTAGCCTCTCTGATCTCGTGGTAGATCTACTCTTGTACTACCCATATCATCAATATTAATCAAGCAGGACGTAGGGTTTTACCTCCATTGAGAGGGCCCGAACCTGGGTAAAACTTCGTGTCCCTTGCCTCCTGTTACCATCCGGCCTAGACGCACAGTTCGGGACCCCCTACCCGAGATCCGCCGGTTTTGACACCGACAGCAGCCATAACAATGTGTGTGTGATGCAGGACACACGGTTAATTCATTCAAACTGTTTGCGATGAGGTAGAACAACAGAAAGGGGCAGCCATATCAATGTATGTGCGATATACGACATACGGTTAACTTGGACAAACTATTTTCGATTAGGGATCACAACAGAAACGGTTCAACTTAACAAGATGTGTGTGATATGCATCATACAATTCACATGGATGAACTGTTTGCGATGAGCCAAAAGAACACAAACGAGTCGTGTGAACAAGATGTGTGTGATACGTGGCAAACAGCCGACTCGGATGAACTGTTTGTGATGAGAAATTACAACACAGACGGTCAATACAGTTACTTCGTGTGTGATTCTGTGTGTACAAAAAACTTTGAAAAATACAAACTAGTTGCTTGTGGTGGCTAGGAGTATCGCACATGATGCGTCTGTGAGTACTCGTGTGCGATGATTAGTATGTTACACATACGTTTCCTTATGTGAACATGTGTGTGAATTTGCAATATGGACAGTTAATATGCAAATGCCTTCTGGACATCGGGCACACGCTTAAACTCAATGAACTGTGTACAATCCTAATACTTTCCATGAAAATTTATGAACTTGGGTAACAACATTTAGTAACATATATATAGTGGTTACACTATTCGACAAAAGGAGGATCTTCGTCACACGGTTTTGACAACCATGTGGTCCATATCTACATACTTAACGAAGTAACAACTATCACATTTTAAGAGGCTAAGGGCCAACAACCATATGGTCTATATCTACATACTTAACATATATAGTAATAATTAGCACATTTTAAGAGGCTGAGGGCTAACAACCACAACTATCCACTGGAAGCAGCTTGATCACGACGACTCGGCATCTCGTCAATGAAAAAGAAGAGCACTCATGTGCCTTGGTAGAGCAGGAGTATACCAGTGTCTCCAATTTTCCAATATGGATGCATTGCCATGAGAAGCGAGAACTTGTTAATTTGAATGGTTCCATTTTTTGCGGGAAATGCAGTACCTTGCAATCACTTTGGCATTATTAGCAGGCACAAGTGTAATTCGACCACGCCGGCAAATCGATCCAAGAACGGCTATAGGGGGCAATTTCTGTTGACATGTAGAAATAAAAACAATTGTAACATATCGTTGAAGATATATATAGTTTATGAGCATCAACATTAAAATAAGAATTTTAACCAGTGCTTTGTGCACACAATTGGTCTTGTTCAATGTGTGCACCATAAGTCTAGTTAATCCCATCCAAAATCCAGCGTTCATACGTTGTGCTATATCTGTCAGATTATCAACAAAGTTTATGACATGCTTCAAGTCCTTCCGGTGAAATTTGGTACGCTGAGTAACATACAGATTGTTCACTATGCATCCAACATATCCTACTTAAAACGTGGAAAGGTATTATTTATTCAGAACATGGCAGAAGAATATATAGTGTGCATAAATTTGTAAACCGAATTCGTTACTACCTAGGAACGGAGTCAGAATATGATATCATAATTGGTTGCTTAAATAGTGATCAATTGGTTGCTTAAATAGTAATATGACAGCATGAAGAGAGTTGAAAGGACACTAACCTTGATCAGACTTTGATCGGCTGATGACGTTGGGGAAGTAAACATCCATGTTAATTAGACCAGGCTGTGGTGCACACACTAGAATTTTATTGCCAGCTTTCAGTTCATAACACTTAGACATTTTTCTCCAAAGGTCCGCATTAAAATAGGAGTGACCATCTTTATCAAGTTTTACGCTAATCGTCATCGTAAATCCATGTTGCGTTGTCAATATGACATCCTGGGAGTCATCAGCAAAGTAAAGCCCAAGATTTCCTTCTACTGTTGTTCTTGCAAAGCAAGGGATGTACTGCTTGAAATGAAAATTAAGATCGTAAATTAGATATATTGAAAAAACCGAGCAAGATGCAAATATGGGAGTAACTGATAGAACATATCCATATATAGATGCAAGCAAAGTACAAAAATATATAATTAAAAATAGATAATGTAACAAAGATTAGATGCAAATATATAAATAATCTAGCAACAGACACTATATGTTCACAAATTTAGGCCATGCCGACTGTGGTAGGTTGACATTGAACATACCGAGCGCTCCCTGAAGTCGTCCGGAATGGTGAGATGGAACTTCGTTTCTGACCGGCCACAACCACAGTTGCCCGATTTGTGCTCGCACTTTGCACACATGAATGAACACCCATGAATCAGCTAGAACAAAAATGATTCCATGGTGATTTCCGCCGGTTGATTAATAGCGACGGACGGACTGCGATAAGAGATGAGTGAACATTTTGCTAATTAAGTTGATTACCTTCCCCATGAGAAAAATCCCCGACCCAATCCCGCAGAAAACCCTAGTCGACCAGAGTCTAGAATGTCGGTGCAGATAGGAGGCGGAAAGCGGTCGAGGCAAAATCCGGTGTCGTTTGGAGCGCGACCTACGCCCGCCGCCAACAGCCGTCGAGCTTAGGGTGCAGAGTTGCAGAGGATTCCGCGGCGTGTGAGTGGGGACGAAGTGGGCGAGGGTTTTCTTTTCCTTTTGCATGTGTGAGTGAACACACACGGTTCGCAGAGGCGACGGAGATGAATCGTGTGCGATAGTAAATCACCGAGATTCAATGGGAATCCAAATTTCCTTTGTCCTTCATCCATGAGTTTTTTCTACGATGAACATAAATCCTGCTAATCACCGTGTTCAAATTTGACACTTTTCCGGGTTCATTTACAATATTTAGGGGATTATGTGCATTTTGTAGGCATTAATGCACGTAATTCAAATTCAAACAATTGGTGCATGAAAGGGTGCACAAGAACGGTCTGGAAAAACCATACTTGTGGTATTTAGTAATTTCTCAAGCCTTTTACAAGGAATGGGCAAAGATTTCAATGGAATGCGTGGCAATACTCAACCACAAACGCGTCATTTACTGGGTTATCAACTATAGAACAATGAAATATGTGCTTGAAAAACATGACGGTTGGCATGGTGCCATGGTATGGCCTCACTGTTCCCTGGTTAAAACCTGAGAAGGTTTGATTTATGTCGTCATGCACACCCTTCATAAATCGAACCATCACTGAGGAAGTTCAATGCTTTCGAGAGGGAAATCACCAAGATTGAAGGGGAATCCAAATTTCCGTCCTAGCTTGTCATCCAGTTTTTTCCAACGATCAACATACCACCTCAAATGAAACATGTTCAAATTTGAAATTTTTCCAAACTCGTTTACCATATTTAGGGGATTGTGTGCATTTTCTAGGCATTAATTATGCACATAATTCAAATTCAAACAATCGGTGCATGAAAAGGTGCACAGGAATGGTCTGGAAAACCATGCTCGTGCAATACAAAAAATGAAACACATGGTTGGAAAACATGACGCCTGGTGTGGAGCCATGGTATGGCCTCACCATGCCCTGGTAAAAATTCGAGAATGTTTTCCTTATGTCGTGATGCGCGCCTTTCATAAAACGAACCATCATCCGAGGAAGCTTCATGGTTTCGAGGGGGAAATCACCAAGATTGAAGGGGGATCCAAATTTCCTTTGTCCTTTGTCCATGAGTTTTTTTCTACGATGAGCATACAACCTGCAAATCACCGTGTTCAAATTTGGCACTTTTCCGGGTTCATTTGGCATATTTAGGGGATTATGTGCATTTCTTAGGCATTAATGCACATAATTCAAGTTCAAACAATCGATGCATGAAAGGGTCCACAAGAACGGCCTAGAAAACCATGATCGTGCCATTTAGTAAATTCTCTTGCCTTTTACAAGGAATGGATTGATATTTCGATGAAATGTGTGGCAATAGTCAACCACAAGTGTCTGTTTGTTGGGTTTTCAACTATAGAAAAAAATGAAACAAATGCTTAAAAAACATGACGCCTGGCATGGTGCCATTGTATGACCTCACCATGCCTTGGTATAAATTTGAGAAGGTTTGGCTTATGTTGTCATGCACGCCCTTCATAAATCGAACCATCACCGAGGAAGTTCCATGCTTTTGAAAGGCAAATCCTCAAGATTGAAGGGGAATCCAAATTTTCTTCCTTCTTTGCCCTGGAGTTTTTTCTACGATGAACATACACCCTGCAAATCACCGTGTTGAAATTTGGCATCTTTCCGGGCTCATTTACCATATTTAGGGGATTATGTGCATTTTCTAGGCATTTAGCGCATATAAATCCAATGCAGCTACAGGTGCACAGGTGTGATGTGAGGGACATGGATTGCCGTTAGATCACGGCGCATCCAACGGTGCACGTGTGCCATCCGCGTGGCTGGGATTCCAGCCAATCATAACGCAACACACAATAGGCTCAGCACAGACTGTTTCTGGAAGTGACGGAGATGAACCATGTGCGATAATGAACGAGCAAAATTGTAAGGGGAGCCAAATTTCTGTTGTCGTTTGTGGTTGAGCTCTTGAATACCACTGCACTGTACGGCTGCCCGGCCCCTCCGTCCCAGAGCTCTCTCCAGGCGTCGTCCATGGCACCGTGGCGCACAGTAACTGCTAAGGAAGTGATGGCATCCCGCCGCGTCGTGTTCCTCGCCGCCCGTGACCGCACACATGGTAAGGAAGGGATGGCATCTCACTGCGCCATGTTCATCGTCGGCGGCCAGACAGTTACATGGGCAGACTTTGAGGCTGCAATGGAAAACATGATCTAGAGGCGGCCAAAGCCGCACAGAAGGAGCGGAAAAGGCAGAAAGCAGTCAAGAAAAGAGAGTCCCGCTACCGCAAGAAAAAAGAGGCCGCACGCTGTGGTGAGGAGAACGTCGGCGTCTGGCCAGCATGCCCTGATGGCAGCATGTGAGAAGTAGTTTAAGTTTGTAGTATTAGAGAAAATTACCAGTACTACTTTAAGTTTGTAGTATTAAGGTACAAGGTCGGTAAGAGCATCCTTTGAGGGCTTTGAGCGTTGATTAGCATGTGTGCCCGTGTGCGTTTTTTTGCGTTAATCATTAGAAGATCACAAAACACACGGTTTCTATGCCGTACCCGTCTGTGTTTTTTGCGTTAATGGCCCATAAGTCAGTTACTGTGCAATATTTCCTAATAAACCAGGCGTACCATTGACCGAAAAAAATCAAGTACATGTGTACATTTTTTTGGAGACGTGATCTGCCAACTTTCTTTTTTCTCGCACATGAGTATTTTATGCGCTTCATCTACGTTGTGTGTTTCCCCCGCCCAAGTTTCAAATTTCGCACCGAAATTTTCATTAGGCGCACAATTTCAGAATTTATTCCTCCAACCACATCCCCTTCCCCTCAGTATTCCCCTCCCTCGGGCCTTCCCCTACCGGCATCTCAAACCGCCGCCGCCGCACCCACAGCTTTAACCACATCTACGTTCTGCTTGGATCCAGTCAGGTAACCCACCGATCTCTATCACGTCCCCGGCTTGATTGTTTAAATGGTGCCTGCGAAACATCCGCCCCCCGCCAGGAGCTGATGGGGGTCCATGGCGCGATGGCCGCCGGGCGTGTTGACCAGGAGGAACACCTCGCCTCCGTCGCTACCACCAAAATGGTGTAGGCTCTGTCTGTGATGCCCCCAATTCAATCATACACTAATCATGCACGCAAACGTGTACGATCGAGATCAGGGACTCACGGGAAGATATCACAACACAACTCTAAAACATAAATAAGTCATACAAGCATCATAATACAAGCCAGGGACCTCGAGGGCTCGAATACAAGTGCTCGATCATAGACAAGTCAGCGGAAGCAACAAAATCTGAGCACAGACATAAGTTAAACAAGTTTTCCTTAAGAAGGCTAGCACAAACTGGGATACAGATCGAAAGAGGCGCAGGCCTCCTGCCTTGGATCCTCCTAAACTACTCCTGGTCGTCGTCAACGGCCTGCACGTAGTAGTAGGCAACTCCAGAGTAGGAGTTGTCGTCGAAGGTGGCGTTGGCTCCTGGGCTCCATCGTCTGGTCGCAGCAATCGGGTAGAGAAATGGGAAAAAGGGGGAACAAGGCAACCGTGAGTACTCATCCAAAGTACTCGCAAGCAAGGAGCTACACTACATATGCATGGATATATGTGTAAAGGGCCATATCAGTGGACTGAACTGCAGAATGCCAGAATAAGAGGGGGATAGCTAATCCTGTCGAAGACTACGCTTCTGGAAACCTCCGTCTTGCAGCATATAGAAGAGAGTAGACTGAAGTCCTCCAAGTAGCATCGCATGGCATAATCCTAACCGATGATCCTCCCCTCGTCGCCCTGTGAGAGAGCGATCACCGGTTGTATCTGGCACTTGGAAGGGTGTGTTTTATTAAGTATCCGGTTCTAGTTGTCATAAGGTCAAGGTACAACTCCAAGTCGTCCTGTTACCAAAGATCACGGCTATTCGAATAGATTAACTTCCCTGCAGGGGTGCACCACATAACCCAACACGCTCGATCCCATTTGGCCGGACACACTTTCCTGGGTCAAGCCCGGCCTCGGAAGATCAACACGTCATAGCCCTACCTAGGCACAACAGAGAGGTCAGCACGCCGGTCTAAATCCTATGGCGCAGGGGTCTGGGCCCATCGCCCTTTGCACACCTGCATGTCGCGAACGCGGCCGGAAGCAGACCTAGCCTAGCAGGCGTTCCAGTCCAATCCGGCGCGCGCCGCTCAGTCGCTGACGTCACGAAGGCTTCGGCTGATACCACAACGTCGAGTGCCCATAACTGTCCCCGCGTAGATGGTTAGTGCGTATAGGCCAGTGGCCAGACTCAGATCAAATACCAAGATCTCGTTAAACGTGTTATTTTGAAATAACCGCGAACACCGACCAGGGACAGACCCACCTCTCTCCTAGGTGGTCTCAACCTGCCCTGTCGCTTCGCCACAAAGATCCACACAGAGGGCCGTCGGGAAAGTATGTCCTTCCAGCCCCCAATTCATGAATCAACCGCGGGTACTCCTCAAGCCAACCCGACTTTAGTCATCACATGTATCATGTATAAAGTATATAGTATATACCCGTGATCACCTCCCGAGTGATCACGGCCCGATAGTATAGCATGGCAGATGGACAAGAATGTAGGGCCACTGATGATAAACTAGCATCCTATACTAAGCATTACGATTGCAAGTAAAGGTAACAACAGTAGTAGCAAGGACAGGCTATGCATCAGGATAGGATTAACGGAAAGAAGTAACATGCTACACTACTCTAATGCAAGCAGTATAGAGGAGAGTAGGCGATATCTAGTGATCAAGGGGGGGCTTGCCTGGTTGCTCTGGCAAGAGAAGGGTTCGCCGTCGATGTAGTTGTACTCGGTGGCATCAGCGCCGGTCTCGGGGTCTACCGGGGAAGAAGAGGGGGGAAGAAACAGTAAATATGGAGCAAACAAAGCATCACAAAACATAACGACGCAATACACGGTGCTAGATATGCCCTAACGCAGTAGGAAGTGATACCGACGAAGGGGGGAGACATCCGGGAAAGGATTCCCAGTGTTTCGTGTTTTCGGACAGGTGAACCGAAGGGGGAAAGTTGTGAGTTCCATAGGTTAGGGATGTGTGGCGGATGAACGGGCTGCGTATCCGTATTTGTCTCGTCGTTCTAAGAAACTTTCATGTACAAATTATTTTCATCCGACTTACGGTTTATTTTCTATGAATTATTAAAGTTTTTAAATCATTTCGGAAAAACAGAATTAATTTAAATAGAAAACAGGGTTATGACATCATCATGACATTAGCATGATGTCAGCAGTCAACAGGGCTGTTAACTGGGTCAAACTTACATGTGGGGTCGTTCTGTCATAGACCTAACTAAACTACCAGTTTTAATTAACTAAATTAGGTAGTTAGGCTAATTTAAACAGAGTTAATTAAGTTAATTTACTGATTTGCTAATTAATTAATTGATTAATTTTATTTGTTATTAAAATTCATTCTAAACAGGGGGTGAGCCCCTGTGGTCAGTGGCACAAGGCCACGCCCTGGCTATGGCACACACACAGGGGGCCATCTATGGCCATGGTGTGGCCAGGGGAGGCACTGGCCGCGCCGGAGAGGCCGGCGAGCGAGGGCGGAGTCGAGCGGCGCCTGGCAGTGGCGGCCGTGGCGGATGCGGCGCAGGCGGGCGGCGGCGTGCGCGTGTGGAGGAGGACGCGGTCGCCATGGCGATGGTTGTGGCGAGCGCGAGCGAGGTGACAGTGCAGGCCGCAAAGCACGGCGAGGTCGACGGGTGGGGAAGAGGGCGGCAGCGCGGTGGGGTAGAGCAGCAGCAGAGGGTCGGCCACGGCGCGGGTGCAACACATGGAGGCTGTAGTGGTGGAGGGCGAGTGCGGCCTGGAGCGGCGGGCACGACGTCGGGCGAGCTGGACGGTGTTCGACAGGGGGAGAGGGGAAGAGGGGGCCGAGGGCCTCACTGTAGTTGTAGGGCTCATGGCAATGGGGAGCGGGGAGGAGGTCGGGGAAAACGGGGACAGTGGCGGGGAGGCGGTCCGGCGAGGGAAGAACTCCGAGCGATAGCATCAGGGACCGGCTCGGGCGTCGATCCAGATCGAGACGAGAGGAATCCGGCAGAGAGGCTCGGTGCGGCGACCCTGGAGGAGCGGGCGGGTGGAGGTGGCGGTCCTCAGGCATGGCGTGCCGGGTGGAGGCGTCAGGCGACGACGCGGTCGTGGGGGAGGGAAGTGGGTCGCTCCCCCGATCCAAAAACGGGGCGGAGTGGGGGAGCGAGCGAGTGGGGGGAGTGGGGGCGATAGGCTAGGGTTTCTGTCGGTGGGGAGGTTATGGAGGGGTTAGGTGGGCCGGCCGGTTGGATGGCCAGCTGGGCTGAGGCCCAGCGCGCGCGGGGGGGGGGGGTTCCGTTACTTTTGTTATTTTTTTTGTTTTACCTTTTGATCATTTGTCTTTTAGTCTTTAATGTACTTTAGTTTAATTAAAGGATAAAATAAGCTTCTAAATTAGTATTATCATTTAACCCACGGCTACAAAAAGTTTGACCCTAAATAAAATGTTTTAATATTTTAATATTTAGAAAAGGCATTTAATTAATGTTTTAGTTACTGTTTTTTAATTATCATAGTGCATTTAATTATTTTATAGAAATGTTGTTTCTCTACCAATATTACCTATGATTTAATTGCCACAAAACGAACATTTTTGTTTTATTGTTTGAAAACTTTTGTTGTATGCCATATTTGGAATTTGAATTTTGAATCGGTTTTTTGAACTAACGAGGGATTAGCAACAGTAACGGAGGTGACGTGGCATCCTTAGCAGAGTTTTTCTGTAGCCTAATTATCCGGGCGTCACACTGTCCCAGATGAAGTCCCCCAGCAACGAACCCCCAGGACTTAACAAGTAAGATCTGACCAGCTAAATCTTACCAATACCACTTGCAACGGCTATGATTTGTACGGTTGATGTATTAAGCATGTTCGTGCCTTATTTATTTCAGAACTACACATTGTGTAATGTTCAAATATTACCGTGTCCAGCTCAATTTCACGAATACCAGCAACAAACTTACAATGCATGACTCGGGATATCACTAGAGATGATGCCCATTTGCTATTTTTAGTGGATGCTAACCCTGTTGCACTTAACATGCTTGTCCATGTACTTATGCAGGGTCATAACGGCCGATGCTTTTGTTTGCCATCGAGGTGAGCTGCATCCCATGTCTTACAGTATTTCACATAATTTGTGCAATTGCAGTTTAACTTCTACCCATTTACTGGTTGCCTATAGGTACACATGTCAGTGGCACTGATCCACGCTTCGACCCGGAGGAACAACTCGCCTCCGCCATCGCTGACTTTGGGCGAGCTCTGTCCAAGATGAAGTGCCCCAGCAACTACCTCTCAGGACTTACCAAGTATGTACTCACCAGTTCAATATTACCAATACCAGTTGCAATTAATGGCTATGTTCTGTACGGTCGATGTATTAAGCATGTTCTAGTAAACATGTCTAACACGTTTTTGCTACATTCCCTACCTTTTTATAGACATATGGGCCATTCTCTTCTCTGGCAGCACCTGCCTTGTGATGTTTAACTATGCCAATTGCATTTTATCAGTATCGCTTTCAATGTCTATTAAGCATGTTGCAATTAACAGTTGAATCCATTTTTAAACAGTTGCATTTCAATGGCTACAAACTTACAAAACATGACTTAGGATGTTGTTAAGCCTGTTGCAATGAACACTTGTATCCATTTTTTAATCTGTCCATTTGCTACCATGCTACTCTCCGCAATGAAGATATACTAGAGATGCTGGCCCATTTGCTTTTTTTGGTGGATGCTAACCCTGCTGTGCTTAACATGCTTGTCCATGTACTTACGCAGGGTCATAACGGCCGATGCTATTGTTTGCCGTCAAGGTTAGCTGCATACCATGTCTTACAGTATTTCACATCATTTGTGCAATTGTAGTTTAACTTCGACCATTTATTGGTTGCCTATAGGTACACATGTCAGTGGCACTGATCCACGCTTCGACCCGAAGGAACAGCTCGCCTCCGGCGCCGCTGACTTTGGGCGGGCTCTGGCCAAGATGAAGTGCCCCAGCAACTACCTCTCAGGACTTACCAAGTATGTACCCACCAGTTCAATCTTACCAATACCAGTTGCAATTAGTGGCTATGTTTTGTAATGTCGATGTATTAAGCATGTTGTAGTAAGCATGCCTAACACATTTGAGCTATTTTCCCTACCTTTTTATAGACAACTGGGCCATTATCTGCTCTGGCAGCACCTGCCCTGTGATGTTTAACTTTGCCAATTGTATTTTTATCAGTACCGGTTTCAATGGCCATTAAGCCTGTTGCAATTAACAGTTGTATCCATTTTTAAAGAGTTGTATTTCTATGGCTACAAACTTACAAAACATAGGATGTTGTTAAGCCTATTGCAATTAACACTTGTATCCATTTTTAATCCGTCCCTTTACTATCGTGCTACTCTTTTGAAATGAATATATCACTACAGATGTTGTCATTTTATTACCATTTGCTATTTATGGTGGATGTTAACCTTGTTGTAGTTAACATTGGCTTTCCATGTACTTACACAGGGCTACAATGGGCGATGCTGTTGTTTGTCATCGAGGTTAGCTGCATCCCATGTCTTATAAACCATCTATTCCTAAATATAAGTATTTTTAGAGATTCCAATATAGACTACATAAGGAGCAAAATGAGTGAATCTAGATTCTAATCTAAACTATATCTATAATTCTATATACATCTGTATGTAGTTCATATTGAAATCTCAAAAAAAATACTTGTACTTAGGAACATAGGTAGTTGTATTTTACATCATTTGTGCAATCTCAGTTTAGCTTCTAACATTTACTAGTTGCTTGTAGGTACATATATGAGGGGTACTGATCCACGCTTCGATCACTTTTGCATATGGGGCAATGAGATATTCATGAACAAGCTTCAAGTGAGGAAACTAAGAAAGATTGTTAGGCGAAAGAAACAGGTGATTGGAATTAAGCTCTTTATTTACACTTTATCGAAGACAACAGTGAACTTTAGGATGGTAAGTAATGTGTTGCCTTTCCCCCTGCCCACAACAAGTTACTCTATTAGACCTCAGTATCTGTTATTTTTCTCTTTTCAGTGGTTTACGAAGCTATTTACTGATGATTACCTTGCAAACAACATGACTGGAGTGGAGGCAACTAAGGTTAAAGTATATAATTCATGCTATCATGATAATGCTCTAGAAGTCTTCCTGAAGGCGGTGAAGGATGGGCGGGCGATCGTCACAAGGGGTTGGACAAAAGTGGTTCATGCCTATGGCATGCAGGAAGGCACATTACGGGCATTCCGCTTCTTCAACACCGTCGGCAGTCAAAATGATTTACAGTTGTCTCTTCACCTTTACCGCCTTTAAATACTGCGGTTCATCATAGTTAATTGTTGCCTAATCCTGTAATTACTGAACATATTGTACTGGCAATTTTATTTATGGATTCGTTGTTGAACCACTGTGCTAAGAATTTGAATTGCACCTTTCGTATTTCAAAATTTCCAATTAGAATAATAAATTATAGGCAAAAATAAAAATAGAACAGACGGTCATGGACCTTTGCAAACGGTTCTAGAAGTAAAAGCGCTTGCGATGGATAGCCCAATGCCACATAGTTTTCTACATCAAATCATGTGTGATGTAGTTAATGAAAGCAAATAGTTAACCAAGGCGGAGCATGTGTGATAGTTTCACCTTTCACACACGAGCGTATACATAAAACCATGGGGGATGTACATTCGAACGGAACCATTTTCCCTGGATTGACTGTGTGGGATGTACATAAGAACGGAAACGTATTCCTTGGATTGACTATGTGTGATATACATACGAACAGAAATATTTTTCTAGGATTCACCGTGTGGGATGTACATACCTACGGAAATGATTTTCTCGGATTACCGTGTGGGACGTACATACCTACGGAAATGATTTTCTCGGATTACCGTGTGGGATGTACATACCTATGGAAATGATTGGGTTTCGATGCCTTGTCCGATCGCACACGGCCCCAGTCTGGGTTCCAGGAGGGCCTATCCCCGACGATTTCTAGGTCCTGTGGGAAGGACACCCTATCGCACACACTCACTTGGCGACGGTTCCAAATTCCATCGCGAAAAGGGGTAAAAAACCCGTTTGTTTAGGACCGGCGCGCACCAGTGAATATATGGCCTTAAACAAGCCCCACATGCGTGGTATGAGCACCTTACCGAGTTGTTGCAAGATCGTGGGTTTGAAATTGGGAAAATCGACCTCACTCTTTTTACTAAGAAGTTCAAAGGGGAGTTGTTTGTATTCCAACTATATGTTGATTATATTATCTTTGGTTCCCCTAACAAAGCTTTCAATGAGTAATTTGCCGCTCTCATGGACTCAAAGTTCAAGATGTCCATGATGGGAGAGTTGAAGTTCTTTCTCGAGTTCGAAATCAAGCAAAGAAGAGAAGGTACCTTCATCAACCAAGCCAAATACACTCAAGACATTCTCAATAGATTCAAGCTAAGTGATGTCAAGCCGGCTTCTACTCCAATGCCCGTCAAATGCCAACTTGACATAGATCCCAATGGTAAAGCGGTGGATCAAAAGGTATATCGCTCCATGATTGGCTCCTTGCTTTACCTTTCTGCATCTAGACCAGATATCATGTTGAGTGTGGGAATTTGTGCATGGTTTCTAGCCGCACCTAAGGGAAGCCACTATGTGGCGGTCAAGCGAATCTTTCGATATTTAGCTCATACCCCAAACTTTAGCTTATGGTACCCAAGAGGAGCAAACTTCAACCTTGTGGGCTTTTTGGATTCATATTGGGTGGGAAACAAAGTGGATAGGAAGTCAACTTCCGGAGGGTGCCAATTCTTTGGTTGCTCTTTGGTGAGTTGGTCTTCTAAGAAGCAAAGTTGTGTCTCTCTCTCGTCCACCGAAGCGGCGTATGTGGCCGCCGGGAGTTGTTGTGCACAACTTCTATGGATAAGGCAAACTTTAAAGGATTACGGTATCATTTGTGACAAAGTGCCTCTTTGGTGTGACAATGAAAGTGCCATCAAGATTTCTCTCAACCCGGTGCAACACTTCAAGATGAAGCATATTGAGATTCGGTATCACTTCATCCGGGATCACATTAGGCGAGGGGATATCAAGCTCAACTATGTCAACACTCATGATAACCTTGCAGATATCTTCACGAAGCCATTGGATGAAGCAAGATTTCGCGAGTTAAGGCATGAGCTAAATATCATTGATTCGAGCAATGTCGTTTGAACCTTTGCACACCCCACCATACTCATCGTGACGTCTTGTTCTAGGTGTAGGCATGGACATAGGGGGAGTATTGTTCTCTCAATGAACTCTTCCTCCCCCCATTATGCATAAATTAATCTACTCTTTCACATTCGCCATTTTTTATGGTACTTCTCCTTCAAAGAAGAGTTTTGGTCATGGACCCAAGGTTAAAATCTTCGTGGTGCCATACCAATTTACTCAAACATAGGTGGCCTCGGACACCGCCCTCCTTTGACAGGAGGTTGTGCGAGTAGCTCCCTTAGGTTGTGGTTTGTGTTTTGAGTTACTCCAAGTTGCTCTTGGTTTCTTGGTCTTTCTCGAACTTGGAGTATCTCTTCCTTGTGCTGATTTTTAGTCTCTATCCCAAGCCTTTCCCTTTGCTTCAACCCCAAGTCTTCATAAGCCATGTGTTCCCTGTTCGGGTTGTTCTGTCTCCCTACCGGCGGTACTACCATTGTGAGGGAACGGTACTACCATTCTGGACAGTGGTACTACTGCTTGAGCAGTACTATTGGGCCTCCTGTCCGGATGTAGTACCGGGGCGGTACTACTGCTGCTCCCAGCGGTACTACCGCTTCAGCGGTACTACTGGGCCTTCTGCCCAGATGTAGTACCGGGGCGGTACTACCGCTGCACCCGGTGGTACTACCGCTTAGTGGGACATGCAAGGGGTATGTATCGGGCAGGGGAGTTCTAACTCCCCCACACCCATTCACTCTCCCTCCCCACGTCTCTCTCTCTCCTTCTGAGGCACAGAAGAACAGCCCCGACCGCCGATCCGGCTGGCCGATTCCGTGTCGTCTTCAACGATTCCGACCGGTGGGATCGTTCCCCACCACCTCCTCTTGCCATGGACCCCGATATTGCCCTCGTTTGTTGCTCCTATGGTTCTTTGCTTTGAATCTAGGTTTCTAGGGCAATGCGTGGTGGTTACTCAATTTTTGGCTAAATCAGGGCTTGAGTAGGACGTTGAATGATTGCTAGATAGGAGAATTGAAGTTTTTATGGATCATTTTTGAATTTGTGACCTCCAGTACTACCGGATCTGGAGATTTGGTTTGCCTGTACCCAGAGCGGTACTACCGCCCTTGTGCAGCGGTACTACCGCCACAGTTTCGCGGTAGTACCGCCCGAGGCCCCAACTTCCAGAATATTCCCTAAATCTTCCTTTCTCACTTTTGTTTTTTCATGCCTTATGCATAGTCTGTATTCATGTTTTCCCTTGTGATTTTGTGTCACTTTAGGTGGTAGTAGCTCCAAGGTCCATCGCAAGAATGTGAATCCCCTTTCCAAGCATGGTCGCACTTATCATGCCAGAATTGTGTACTCCGAAGATGAAGAAGAGGTTGCCCCCACTCCTCAGCCTGCCCATCGTCAGTCTGCCAGGAACAAGGGCAAGACAAATGTCAAGTCCACCACCACTCGCAAGAAGAAGGAACCAGTCAAGACGGCAGCTGAGTTAAAGCAGAATGAGTATTGGCAATATCGTGAGCAAAACCCATACCTCATTCCTCAGGATCCTTCTCTGGTTGGCTCACCATTCTGGAATAAGGACCAATCGCTCGTGTACTTTGACCGGATCAAGGGAAGGAAGAATATGTTTGTCAAGACCAAGTCTATCAACATGGAACATATATATGGAGAAGTACCAGGCATACTTTTGAGAAGCATGTGCCCTCTGTGAACAACTCAACATCGTGCCACTCATGACCTTCAATTATGACTTTGATGCAGAGCTGGTTGCTCAGTTCTTTGCAACCATCTGGTATGGCACCAACTCAGAGCGCACTTTGATCTAGATGACCAATGGCAGGCAGCTGCGCACCACTTGGGCTGAGTTTATGGCTCTTCTTGGATATCCTGACGAGGGGCCGAGGAAGCCTCTTGGCCTTTGTCCTCACCACGAGGGGGCCTACCCACAAGGATGAGCTGAAACCTCACATGATTATCACCAAGACTGAGAAGGGAGTCAAGAAGGCGCTCAAGCCTTTCTTTGACATTATGCATCGCATCTTCCGGCAAACTCTTTTTCCTCGCATTGGTAACTTCGACATGGTGCATGGCCATCTTGTGGATATGCTCCTGTTGTGCCACTCTGAGAAGGGCACAAATGCCGTCCTGGATGTCTCTCACATCACGTGGAAGGAGCTAGTGAGTGCTACCTATGGAGATCACTGCCCAATTTATGCTCCTTTCATTTCAAGCTGGTTCAGTCTACTTGGAGCTCCACTTTCCCTGGTATACCACTTGAGCATGCCCTTGACTCCTGATGACACTCTCAACTTGCGTCAGAAGGAGCTTTTGGCCTCTAATACTCGTCCTGAAGTGGTTGTATCTTCTGCTTCTGGAGAGGATCAAGGTGATGATGGTTGTCCTGCTCCCGGCACATCGCATTCTTCTGGTCAGTCAGGTTGGGCGGCCAAGCTCAAGCATAAGGTGAAGAAACTCTTTTGCCTTCAGACAGATGTTCAGCACAAGATGTACCTGGCACATGTGGATGCCAAGAAGGCTCGTCAGGAGAGGAAAGCGATCATGAGGAAGCTCGAGATCCCAGTTCAAGATGGCTATGAGGACTGTATCACTCCGGAGGACTAGTGGATTTCTTCGTACTCTCACTGGACGGACTCAGATGAGTCCAACGCTGCTACTTCTGCTCCACCTCAGGATCAAGAGATCGAGGAGTCTGATGATCGGTATGAGGAGATGTCTGCTGATGGGTCTAATTCTGAGGACGAGTCTGACGAGTCCATGGGGGAAGACTAGTTCCATCTGGAGTTGTGTTAGGTCACTCTCTCCCTTTTTGGTGTCTCGATGATAAAGGGGGAGAGGTTTAGGACTGGGGATTTGCCTTTCTGCAGGGTGTTGCCGAGTCACAAGCTTGGTTCTGGTTGCCTTTGTGTTTTTGCTTGTGAACTCTTTTCCTTCGTTTGCTTTGGTTTTTTGTGAGACTCTCTTTCATATGGTGTAAGACATATGCTACTCTAGTTAATCTTATTATGTCTCTATGTGCATGAATGTATGATTCTCTATCTTCTTAGTTTACTTGCTTGTATGTCCCTTATATCATTGCAAGGATTGCCCGATCTATAAAATATAGGGGGAGTGTTGATCCTAGTATGTGTGCTGTGCAGTCCAAAGCACATCATTGGAATGCACACATCTATGGGGGCCTGTCTATCTTTTATAGATTCTTGGGTTTGCGTATGCTCGTTATATACCTCTTTGAGCAAATCCTGTATTGTCATCCATCCACCAAAAAGGGGAGATTGTAAGGGCATATTTCTCCCTAAGTGGTTTTAGTGATTGATGACAATGCATTTGCGGACTAATCGTGTGCATTGAGCATTTTAGATATGTCATGGCCAGGCACTAGACAATTCGACGGCCCTCGGAGCCTTTTGAAGACGGTGGTTTTTCTATGTTTCATTTCGGTGGATTTGAGTCGTAGGAAAGCCGTACTATTAAGAGGGGGTCCGCTTCAGAAAGGTATTGGTGGAATCATCACGTACCCAGCCCCATTTGCACCCACTACCTCCTTCCCATCTCTGGAGCCCTTCCTATGTTTTCTGTGGTATTTTCAGCACCTTGCCAGCGGTAGTAACGCTTGTGCCCACGGTAGTACCGCTTACGCGGTAGTACCGCTGGTACTTCCGTGCTACTACCGCTTAGGGCCTCCCCGCATGTGCAACTTTCGGTTGCCTATTTTTCTCTCACGGTAGTAGGGCGGTAGTACCGCTACAGCCCGTACTACCATCTCCACTACTACTCGCGGGGTGGTCTCGTGTGCAAGGTTCTGTTTCCACTTCGCCTTTAGCGGTAGTAGAGTCGCACTAGGGCGGTAGTTCTTCTTGGCACGGTACTGCAGCCCCTGGCACCCTCTACTACCGCTGCATCTCCAGGACTAAGACCCAAGCGGTAGTACCGCTCTGGTCAGCGGTAGTACCGCTCCAGCGGCACTACCATTGCTACACACTGTGTAGACTTCTAGCTATGCGGTGGTGTACCGCCTAAGCGGTAGTACCGCTTAACTGCGGGCTGGGTAGGAAAACGGTTGGATTTTTGCTCCCATATATAATGGGGGTCTTCTTCCTCCTAGAGTTGATCTCTTCCCTTCCAAGCTCCATTGTTGCTCAAAACTCCATTATCGCCCGATCTCTCTCCCTAGCCAATCAAACTTGTTGATTTTCTAGGGATTGGTTGAGAAGGCCCCGATCTACACTTCCACCAAGAGAAATTTGATTCCCCCCACTAATCCCTTGCGGATCTTGTTACTATTGGGTGTTTGAGCACCCTAGACGGTTGAGGTCACCATGGAGCCATATTCCATTGTGGTGAAGCTTCATGGTGTCGTTGGGAGCTTCCAATTAAGTTGTGGAGATTACCCCAACCTTGGTTGTAAAGGTAAGGTCGTGGCCTCCAAGGGCACCAATAGTGGAATCACGGCATCTCACATTGTGTGAGGGCATGAGGAGAATACAGTGGCCCTAGTGGCTTCTTGTGGAGCATTGTGCCTCCACACCGCTCCAATGGAACCATACTTCCTCTCAAAGTGAAGAAACTTCGGTAACACATCCTCGTCTCCACCGGTTCCACTCTTGGTTATATCTTACCTTTACTTGTGCAAGCTTATATTGTGTTGTATCCCTTGCTTGATTGTGTGCTTGTTGTTGTTGCATCATATAGCTTGCTCACCTAGTTGCATACCTAGACAACCTACTTTGATGCAAAGTTTAAATTGGTAAAGAAAAGCTAAAAATTGTTAGTTGCCTATTCACCCCCACCCCCTATAGTCAACTATATTGACCCTTTCACTTGGCTTTATGCAAGACCTCAAATTGAGAAACCAAAGTAAAACTCTCAAGGCAAACCTCCTTTACTTGATGACACTACCGATTTTGCTTTGTGGAGAGTTGCTATGCAGGATCATCTTTGATATGGAAATGATGAGATGTTGGAGATCTTGGAGTATGGCTACCAAGCTGTTGATCCGAAGAATCTTACTCCAAGAGAGGTATATGACAAGAATCTCAATGACACAGCAACCATGTGTATAAGGAGAGGTATGACTGACAAGCAAAGGATACCATACATACATATCACAAGTGCCAAGGAATTATGGGATAGTATTGTGAGGACCAAGACCGGTACCTCCACTCTCGGGCTTGCTCAATATGAAATTGCCAAGGGTCAATTGCAAAAAAAAATTATGGAGAAAGGTGAATCTCCCAGGCAACTTCTTGAGCGTCTCATGACTCTCACCACTGACATTGAGTCATATGAGTGTGACAAGACACAAGATGGATTCAACTTGACTAAGCGATTTCTCGTGGACAAGTTGCTTCACGCTCTTGCTCCATTTGATCACCAAATGATGTGGACATAAGAAAACACCATGGATTCAAGGAAATGACTCCAGATGACATCATATCCACTTTCCAAATATTTTAAGAGTCAAAGGCAAATGCCACAAAACATCTTGCCATGCATGGTACCTCAACATCAAAGATCAACCTTGCATTGAAGGCCAGGCATGTATGTGAAGAAGAGCAAAGCGAAGAAGAAGACGATGATGATGATGAGGATGGTGATGATATTTACTCCGATGAGAGCCCGCCATATGAAGACATTGCTCTTTTTGTCAAGAAGTTTAGCGCTGGAAAATTCAAGGGAAGATTCCAGAAGAAGAAAGTGAGAAAATGCTACAACTGTGAAGAAACCAACCACTTCTCCAACGAGTGCCCTTATGAGAAGAGAGAAGATAAACCAAGGTTTCCCAAGACCATTCCCAAGAAGAAGTTGCCAAATCCTTTGAACTCCAAGCTCAAGAAGAGAGATGGGAAAGGAATTGTTGCTCATGAAGAATCCGATCCGGATGATGTTAGTGGCATTGCCGGAGTTGCTCAAGATTCTCAAAACACTTTGAGGCTAGTCAACAAGAGTGGTGATGTTGTCACCTACAACTATATGAAAGACTACAAGGGAAACTCTCACAGGTGCCTAATGGCAAAGGCCATGGTAGAAGATGGAGAGGACCAAAGCTCTCCTGACAAGGTCAAGGTAACCCCATGATCAAACCCTCCTCTTTTCACTCCTACTCCTAGTGATGAGTATCTTGATGCGGAGGATAGTTATGAGGATGATGATATATATGATCCTATTCTTGCTAAACTAAATAAGTTCATGTGCTCTCTCAAAGGAAAGAAGCTCACTATGTTTCGTATTCTTATGGAGATGGTGAGTAAGCACACCATCACCATTAAGGAACTCAAAACCCTCGTCACTGAGGAAAAGGAAAATATGAAATCCTTGAGCGGAACTTCCAATATGAGGAAGCACGAAATGATGAACTATGCTTGAAAATTGGTGCAAACATTGATGTTCATGCTAAAGATCTTGCCTCCTTGAAAAAGGCTAAGGACTTGTGCGAAGAGTTGATGAATGATAAAAGTAAGCTTGCTAAGTCTCATGCTTCTCTCTCTAAGGATTGTGAGCTCCTTTCTGTGTCTCTCAAGACTAAGGAAGAAGAGCTCACCCTTCTTACAAAGAGTTTTGAGACGCTCAAGCTTACTTATCTTGAAACTCTAGCCAAGGCTTACTCGTCTCCTATTATTACTGTCGATGCTTGTACTACTAACTCTAGTAGTGATCTAGCATCCATCATTAAGGAGAATCGCTTTCTCAAGGCTCAAATCAAGAAAGGTCTCATGACATGTGCTCAAGGACAAAAGAATCTTAATGAGGTATTGAGCCAACACAATGAGGTGTTTGTCAAAGAGGGGCTCAGGTTTGACCCAAGCACAAGCAAGAAGAAGACATCCTCTCGAAAGTGCACCACCCCTCTGAAAGAAACATTTGTGTGGCAAGGCCACAAGGATAAAGGTAAGGTTTTTAGTGGGAAGTCCACAAGGGGTATGCCCACTCTCAATAAACGAAAAGAGTACATGCCTCCATCCTATGTATTTCGTAAGACTAAGGATGGAGAAGTTTATGCAAAATTTGTTGGTCCTCGAAATGCACTCTGATTCTATGCTATTTGGGTCCCTAAGACAGTTATGACTAACTTGAGAGGTCCCATTGCAAAATGGGTGCCTCTAACCAAGTCATAATTGTGTGTAGGTTGCTTTCCCTGGCGGAGTAAAATGGGTGATTGATAGTGGATGTACCAACCATATGCCTGGAGATAGAAAATTGCTCTACGATTTCATGGAAGCTATTCAACCATTTATGAGCATTATGTTTGGTGGAGGATCAAAAGGACAAGTACTCGGGTTGGGCAAGGTGGCTATCACGAATGACATGTCTCCTGCAAATGTCTTGCTTGTTCAATCCCTTAAATATGATTTGCTTTCCGTTCGTCAATTAGCTTCTGTTGGTTATGATACACTCTTTGGACTAATGGATGTGAAAGTCTTTAAGAGAGGTACTATCGAAGTGGCTTTCGTTGGAGAGTTGGATGGCAACCTTCACACGGTTGATTTCTCGAAAGAGAGCACATTCCATGCAACTTGTGTAATGGCCAAGTCCGACAAGGGGTGGCTATGGCATCGCCGGCTAGCCCATGTTGGCATGAGAAATCTTCAAGATCTCTTAAAGGGTAATCACATCCTTGGACTAACCTCATGATGGTGAAGATGAAGATGGAAGCTTCACACATCACCAAACTACTTCAACACCCATACCACCTCAAGCTCCTATTGCTCAACCAATGCCCTTAGTCCAAGTACAAGAAGATGATCAAGTTCCTCTTCATGATAATCTTCAAGAACAAGATCATCATCAAGGGCAAGAACAAGAAAGTGCAATCATTGATGATGAACCTCAACAAATGCAATATGAAGAAGAAGATCTTCCACCACACATCAATGATCCATATGTTGAGGACGTGGATGATGGACATGATGTTGAACCTCATGAAACCCTAACCTCCAGCATGCCTCGAGTGGCCGGTCATGTTGATGTTGACAAAATTCTCTCCGGCATATCGGAAGGTAGAGTCACTCGTAAACATTTGACAAACTTTTGTGCTCACTTCTCATTTGTGTCTAGTGTTGAGCCTCTCAAGGTAAAAGATGCATTGATGGACAATGATTGGCTCGTTGCTATGCAAGAAGAGTTGAACAGTTTTGAACGCAACCAAGTGTGGTCATTAGTTGAGAGGCCAACTACAGAGCATAATGTCATTGGAACAAAATGGATTTTCAAGAACAAGCAAGATGAGAATGGTGTAATCATCTGTAACAAGTCAAGGTTAGTGTCACAAGGGTACTCACAAGTAGAAGGTTTGGACTTTGGTGAGACCTTTGCCCCCGTTGCCCGTCTTGAATCTATTCACATCTTACTTGCTTATGCTGCTTTCAATAGTATTACATTACATCAAATGGATGTGAAGATTGCTTTCCTTAATGGTCCTCTACAAGAAGAAGTATATGTATCACAACCACCTGGGTTCGTTGATCCCGATCACAAAGACTATGTGTATAAACATCATAAGGCTTTGTATGGCCTCAAACAAGCACCTCGTGCTTGGTATGATCATCTTAAGAAGTTTTTACTCGATGATGGTTTTTTCAGAGGGGTGATCGATCCCACTCTTTTTACTAAGAGGGACAAGGGTGATTTGATCTTATGCCAAATCTATGTAGATGATATCATTTTTGGTTCTCCTAACATTCATTTGTGCAAGAAGTTTGTGGCCTCCATGACCAAGAATTTTGAAATGTCACTCAATGCGGATTTGAAGTTCTTTCTCAGATTCCAAATTCAACAATTTCAAGAAGGAATTTTCTTGTCTCAAGCAAAATACCTCAAGGATATCCTAGAGAAGTTTGGAATATCTGATGCTAGTCCATGTAAGACACCCATGCCAACCAAAATTGTACTCATTGAAGACATGAATGGTATCCCTTTCGACCCATCTATTTACCGCTCTATGATTGGTTCATTGCTTTATCTTTGTGCATCTAGACCAGACATCACATTTAGTGTATACATGTGTGCTGGATTTCAAGATTCCCCTAGGGAAACTCATCATAACGCAGTTAAGCATATTCTTAGATACCTTGTTCACACCCCAAAGTTGGGTCTATGGTACCCCAAGGATGCTAAGTTTGATCTTATTGGGTACACAGATGCGGATTGGGCTGGAGACAAAGTGGATCGTAAGTCCACCTCTGGTGCATGTCAATTTCTTAGACGCTCCTTGGTAAGTTGGTCCTCGAAGAAACAAAATTGTGTTGCTCTTTCCACCACCAAAGCTAAATACATTGCAATCGCCAGTTGTGCAACTCAATTACTATGGATGAGGCAAACTTTGAAGGATTATGTATCACCTATAGACATGTGCCTATTCTATGTGATAATGGAAGTGCCATCAATATTGCGGAGAATCCCAAAGATCATACTCGCACCAAGAACATTTATATTAGGTATCATTTCTTGCGAGATCATGTGGAGAAGGGTGATATTGATATTGCTCATGTGGGTACTGATATGAAACTTGCAGACATTTTCACCAAGCCATTGGATGAAGCAAGGTTCTGTCAACTTAGGCGTGAACTTGGTATCTTAGAGCTTGACAACATTATGTGAAATCTAGTACCCATGCATGCATTTTCATCATGTCTTGTCTTGATGTAGGCATATAGTTAGGGGGAGACACTCAACTCATGAGTTCTCTCACCCTATGTAATGCATAAATAGAACAAATACTCTCAAAGCTACCATGTTATTCTAACTATTGTGCTTTAAATGATGGAGTAGTGATTATGCACCCAAAGTTCCAATTCTTGCGGTGCCATGTCACATATACTCACACATGGTGGCATCGGCCGCCACTCTTATCATTTAGAACATTATCTGAGCGGTGTGTTTTATTTGGCATAGGATATTCACTGCCTAACATTATGTCTTTTCATCGTACTTCATACTGAAATCATCATCTCACTACCATTCTCATTAGCATCAAAAATATCACCTTGTCTTTCTCAAAATTTCCTGAGGACTTTCGGACGTCCGTTAAACTCCGGACTTCCGTAAAATTCATTCTGTTGTCCTCATACCGGACGTCCGGTATGACCGGACTTCCATTAATTTCAACTTTGTCTCATCGCGTCGGACGTCTGTGTCTTCTGGTCGTCCACTCCCTAGCTTATCTGGCAGTTCCTCTCAGGCACCGGACGTCCATAAAGCACCAGTCGTCCGGTCAGTTCCTGGCCCGCATATGTAAGGCGGGGTGTGTTTAGAGCAGTTACCTAAACCTAAATTGCCTGATCCACTTTCTCTTCTTCGCCACCGCCGCTCACCCTCCTCGCTATGGTCGCGCGCTGGCCATGCTCCTCGTCATCTCAGCGCTGCCTGGGTCACCCCAGGCGCTGTCACGCCTCCGGCGTAGCCCTGTGGATCTCATCCCCATCTCGTTTGTCCCTCCGAGGTAGCACCTCTTCTTCTCCTCCTCTCATCCATCGAACTCTTCTTCAATCTATGGAGGTGGATAGTTGATTTGGGTCTCCCTCCTCCTCTAGGTCGGGATGCCAAGGACCAAGCGCTCTGCTCGCAAGCAGGTCACCGGTGGGCCATCTCATCCATCCCACCATGGTGGTTCCGATGATTCTCTAGAGCGGGATCGTCCTCGGAAGCGTGCTGCCAAGCCTCGCAGCCCTACTAGAGACTCCTCAATGGAGGAATCCGAGTATGAGGATGAGCTGGAATATATGGAGCAGCTCGAGTATGTTGCGGTTCGCACCACTGCACCCAAGCCGGGAACTCGTCAGCCCACCTTCAAGCCTCCTCCTCCTCCGGTGCAACCTCAAGGCGATGCCCGTCGCATCTCTCTTGAACCTCCACTTCCTCTCGGATGCAACATTAAAAGTTTCAACGAGGTTCCCATTGCTTCCTATCTTAAGCTTCGTCATGATGTTGACCAATTTTCTGTTGCTAGCGACTCCCAAGACGATCGCTTTCGCACTAATGTCCAGGCAGACATTTTTTCCACTGTCATCATTCCTAAGGGTCTGTCTCTGCATGTGTGCGCTGACTTACAGCACATTCGTGCTCATCCGGTGAAATATCTGGGGGCTATTGAGCTCATCGAGTCGTCTAATCTTGCTGCTCCATTTGCATTTCAGCATGATTTTAACCAAGTTTCCATTCATCAATTATATGCCACATCTTTCTTTGGTCCAGATAACACTGTCACGTGGATGACCTCCAACACCATGCTCACGGCCTCTTATTCTCAATTTGTTGCTGCCCTTAGTTTTCCTGACACTGGTTTCAAAATCCATAGGGATGACCCCAACCATAGGCCCAAGGGCATTGAGGTTTGTGCGGATCTTCTCAAACCCATAGATGAAATGACTAATGAGGAGAAACAGAAGAGTCTGAACCAAGTCTCCATTTGACGCTCTCCTTTCTACATTATCTTTCAGTGTGTCATTTGCACCATTTATCCCAAAATGGGTGACAAGGGGCCTTGCAATAGCTACTGCATCGATCTCATGCATCGCCTCTATGCGTCTCCCAAAGGGAAGATCAATGTCCCTCATTTTTTGTGGCATGAGATCTGTCTCGCTTGTCTTAAGCACAAGCGGGCCTTTCCTCATGCCCCCTTTCTTCAGGCATTCATTGAGAGTGTGGCCCCGTTTCCCATTGTCCGCACTCACTTGCATGAGCGATGGGTCATTCCCGCACACATGGCGGATGATTGGGTGCCCAAGGACTCTTCTGCTAATGCTCGTCGAACTGCTGCTAGCATTCCTCCTACTGCTCGTTCTACTCCTTCCGGATCTGCATCCTTTGGGCGCATTGCTCGCTTTCTTGGGAAGGCTCACTCTGCCATGATGAAGGTTTTTACCTTCCACTGCTCCCAAAATCACGATGTTGTCACTCGCATGGTCACTTCCAAGAATGCTCTGAAGGATCGTATGAGAGATTATGGAGTTTTTGATGTGAGTGATGATGAACGTCTTCCTGACAAACCACCTTCTTACTTTGGCTTTCCCTCGGGTCCTGAATGGGCTGATTTCCTTGACGAGGCTGGTGGCGGTGGTGCTCATGATGATGATGATGATGATGATGATGATGATGCTATTTGATGATGTTATGACCCCTTTTGGGTACTTGATGCCAGGGGGGAGTAGGCACTTATCTATTATGTAATGCTATGATATTAGCTTGTATCGAACCAATGTTATGTTTATTGTCGTTTTATGTACTATGCTATGAGTGATGAACTGTTATGGATTGTGTAATGCACCTATATATGGAGCCTATTATGGTATTTTGTTATCTTGTCTACTCTATGAGATTTGGTTGTGTTGGTATCATATTGAGGGGGAGCTCTCTTCATGCTTATTTTATTTATGCACATGTTTAGGGGGAGCTCCGCAACAAATTCTTTTGATATTTCAAATTTTATTGTTACATATTGAGAAGTGCATGTATTTTGTCATCAACTACCAAAAAGGGGGAGATTGAAAGTGCAATCATGCCCTTAATCTTATTTTGATGTTGATGACAACATACATATATGGGACTAATCATTTTTATCAAGTATATCTCAGGATTACGTCTCAAGGACCGTGTGTGTGTGGATCATGACTACGGACGAGTATATATCACCCAGGAGCGGAGATACAAGACAAATAGCTTTGGCTCTTTTTTGGTTTGTTCTTGAGTATAGGGATCCTGCACTATTAAGAGGGGACCGTCGGATTTCGTGAAAGACTTGCTCAAACCCCACAAAGTATCCTATCACAACATCTCTGTTTCACCCCTAGCTCTTCCTCTAACATGTGCACAATGTTCTTTGTGCACATGAGCTAGTGTGCTCTGTTTTCACCGGACGGCCGGTATTCTATGGACGTCCGGCCCTTCACAGCCGACTGGGCATCTATCTCTCTCCGGATGTCCGGTGCATCCTCACAGAAATAATATAGCGGAAGTCCGGTCCAATTTGTGCCACCGGACAACCGGTACTCACCAGACGTCCGACAGCTCGAGTGCACTAAGTGGCTCAATGGTCAGTTTTTACACTACCACTATATATAGCCTCCTCCCTCCCACGGGATAATGTTGACCATTCACTTTGAACTTTCGAAGAACACATCTCACTCCCTCTCTTGATCCCCTACACCAAATCCTAGATCCCCAAGGGATTTGGGAACATTTGAGAGAAGTTCTCCAATCAAGTGATAGATCCACTCCTTCCCCATCTTCTCACCAAAGGAATTCGTGATTTGAGCAAGTTCTTGAGCATTTCCCATCGTTCTTGTTACTCTTGGAGGTTGGAGACTCCTAGGCGGTAGGAGTCATTCAAAGAGGAATCGGTCATTGTGATTACCCCGGAAAGTTTGTGAGGGTTTGGAGATCACCCCAAGGTCTACCACTAGTGGTTGAGAAACGCCTTTGTGGTGTTTTCTCAAAGGGAGAATAGGGTGAGCCTACGTGGCGTTGGTGTGCCTTCATGGTAACATCCACCTCTCTAACGGTGACGTAGCTTCCCTCCAAGGAAGTGAACATCGGCATACATCCTCGTCTCTCGGAGTTGCGGTTATTCCTAACCCTAACTCCCTACTTATGGTTACTTGTCTCTTGTTCTTACTTATATCATATTGTGCTTATCTATTCACATAGTTGTGTTACTTGTTTACCTTGCTTAGCTCTTCGCATCATACTAGCAATTGTTAGGCTCACTTTCATATTCGGCATGCCTAAAATTGCTAAGTAATGATTAAAATTTGTAATTGTACCTATTCACCCCCCCCTCTAGGTCCATCTCGATCCTTTCAAAAGCAATAGTCTAGTTTTGACATGATAACTTAAATACTCAAGTATATCAACAAGAAATCATGTCTTTCAAAATATCAACGCTAAAAAGCTATCCCTGGCCCATCATGCTCAATCATTGATCCATTCATGAAACACACTCGCATATTAACTGCACCCAATGCTCAAGTACAATCATAGTGCCTCCTAGTTGGTGCTTTTATAAGAGAAAGATGGAGACTCAAATTCGAAATAAAAATTGCGCAAAGTAAAAGAAAGGCCCTTCGCAGAGGGGAGTAGGGATTTGTAGAGGTGCCGGAGCTTAAAGCGAAAAATTTAGAGATAAAAACATTTTGGGAGGTGTGTCCTTGCCACCAACGAAAACGACTTAGAGTTCCCAACACTTTCCATGCTAGATATATCATAGGAGGTTCCCAAACAGAAATTAAAGTTTATTCCTTTTCCAACCAAACTTTCACTTTCCATGGCTAGCCGTATCCACGGTTTCCCTCCATACCAACACTTTCCAAGGAATTTATTATTTGACAACATAAAGAAATTCATTTTTCATCTCGGGACTGGGCATCCCTAATACCTTTGCCTTACTCTCGTGCAATGATAAGTGAATAAACACTCATCATGAGAATAACACATCTAGCATGGAAAATATTAGCCACCCCTCACCGCTCCGTGAGCGAAACGAACACACAAAAGAGAAGTTTATTTTGAAAGAGATGGCGCATGCAAATTTTCTTAGAACGGCAAAAGAATACGGCATATAGGTAGATATAGTGGACTCATGTGGGAAAACTGGTTTAAAGGTTTTTGGATGCACAAGTAGTGATCATACTTGGTGCCAAATGAAGGCAAGCAAAAGATTAAGAAGCGACCAACCAAGAAACAAATAATCTCATAAGCGATCATTAAGCATAATTAACACCGAATAATGCACCATTTGGCACCAAGTATAGGGAATCACAAAACATAACACCAATATTCTTACTAAAGCATAATTACTCATCAACATAACTCACATATCACATCATCATATCTCAAAACTATTACTAAGAATCAAGTTTATTTTGTCGAATGATCTTAATGAAAGTTTTTATTATATCCTTCTTGGATATCTATCACTTTGGGACTAATTTCATATGTTGCTTTTGATAAGCTCAAACAAATATAAGTGAAGATCATGAGCCTAATTTTTTTTCTTTCTCTCAAATTAATTTAAGTGAAGAAAGAGAAAATTTCTTGAAAATTTTACTAACTCTCAAATAAATCTAAGTGAAGCAATAGATCATTTCTTCAAAAATACTAAAGCACACCGTGCTCAAAAATATATAAGTGAAGCATTAGAGCAAGTCCATAGCTCATAAAAAAATTAAGTGAAGCATAGAGAGCAATTCTAACAAGTCATGACATAATTTTGGCTCTCTCAAATAGGTGTGTCCAGCAAGGAATCATGAAATAAAACACAAAATAAAACAAGCGAAGACTCATATCATACAAGACGCTCCAAGCAAAACACATAGTATGTGACGAATAAAAATATAGTTTCGAGTAAAATACCGATGGTCGCTAGAAGAAAGAGGGGATGCCACTCGGGGGCATCCCCAAGCTTAATTGCTTACTCTGTTTTGGATAATAGCTTGGGATTCCGGGGCATCCCCAAGCTTAGGCTCTTCTTACTCATTATTCCTTCATCCATCATAAGATAACCCAAAACTTGAAAACTTCAATCACACAAAACACAACAAAAGCCTTCATGAGATCCGTTAGTATAAGGAAACAAATCACTACTATGAGTGTTATAGTAAACCAATTCATATTTTGTTCTTGCATTATATCTACTATATTCCAACTTTTTTATGGCAAAAACTCATCAAAGAAAACCATAGGGCCATCAAAATAAGCACACAACGCAAAGAAAATAGAATCTGTCAAAAACAGAAAAGTCTGTAGAAATCTGGGTGTTTCGAATACTTCTGTAACTCCAAAAACTCTGAAAAATTAGGAAGACCTGAACAATTTGTATATTGATCTGATGCAAAAGGAACGGGTATTTCATCGCTCTCTTTTTAAAAATGAGAATTATTTTTGTGAGCGCAAAAGTTTCTTTTTTTTCCAGCAAGATCAAACAACTATCGCCCAAGAAGATCCTAAAGGATTTACTTGGCACAAACACTAATTAAAACATAAAAACACAATCATAACAGTAGCATAATTGTTCTAACACTCACAAACATGAAGCAAAAATTAAAAATTAATTTTATTCATTGGGTTGCCTCCCAACAAGCGCTATAGTTTTACACCCTTAGCTAGGCACAAAGCAAGGGTCTACGTTTTGTCATCTCAGGTTCGAGATCCATAAGATGCCCTCATGATTGATTCATATGGTGGCCTAATTCTTGTTCTAGGGAAGTGTTCCATACCCTTCCTCAAAGGAAATTAGAACTTAATATTGCCTTCTTTCATATCAATCACGACACCAATAGTGCGTAAAAACGGTCTACCAAAAATAATTGGACAAGACGGATTGGAATCAATATCAATAACAATACAATCTATGGGCACATAATTCCTATTTGCAAGAATAAGAACAATATTAATTCTTCCCATAGGCTTTTTAATAGTAGGATCCTCCAAGTGCAAATTCAAAGAACATGATTCAATATCGGTAAGACCAAGCACATCACATAAAGATTTCGGAATTATAGAAACACTAGCACCCAATTCACACAAAGCAAAGCACTCATAATTTTTAATATTGACTTTGATAGTAGGTTCCCATTCATCATGCAATTTTCTAGGAATTGAAACTTCTAATTCCAACTTTTCTTCTAAAGTTTTCATCATAGCATCAACAATATGTTTAGTAAAAGCTTTATTTTGTTCATAAGCATGGGGTGAATTTATCATGGATTGCAACAAAGAAATACGATCAATCAAAGAGCAACTATCATAATTAAAGTCTTTGTAATCCAAAAGAGTGGGCACATCACTAGCTAAAGTTTTGACCTCTTCAAACCCACTTTTATCAATTTTCTCAACAAGATTTTCACCCTTCAAAATATCGGGACGCCTACTAACTAAAGTTGAATCTTCTCCAGTCCCTTTTTCATCAATCTTAACTTTAATAAACTAGGAAACAATAGAAGAAACCCCAATCATTTTAAGATCTTCATCACTTTTACGAAAGTAATCACTAGAAAATGGTTTTTCTAAAAATTTTCTTTTAGCTCTAAGCATAGCGGTTCTTTTCTTACTTTCATCCATAGAAACATAAAGAGCTTTAATTGATTCCCTCTACCTTAGGCACAAAACATTTCATCTTGACACTTTCCACATCATGAGAAATTTTATGTAGACAAATCATCAATCTTATTCAACTTTTCTTCTATGGTAGTGTTGAAAACTTTTTGCGTGTTGATAAATTCTTTAATATTATTCTCAAGATCAGAGGTGTTCCTATTATTATTATAAGAAGGATTTCCATTGGAATTACCATAGGTATTATAGGAATTACTAGGAAAAGGCCTAGGATTAAAATTACCTCTATAAGCATTGTTGTTGAAATTATTTTGAGAAATAAAATTCACATCTACGGCATCACTATTCTGCTCAGTCAAAGTAGACAAAGGCATATCATTGAAATAAATAGGAGCACTTTTACTAGCAACCATTTTCATAAGAGCATTGACTTTTTCACTCAAAGAAGAAATTTCTTCAACCGAATTAACTTTTTTACTAGTAGGAGCTCTTTCGGTATGTCATTGTGAATAACTTTCCATGATATTATCAAGCAATTTGGTGGCTTCACCCAAAGTAATTTCCATAAAAGTACCACCCGCGGCGGAATCTAAAAGATTACGAGAAACAAAATTCAACCCCGCAAAAAAATTGTATGATCATCCAAAGATTTAACCCATGAGTTGGGCAATTCCTTAGCATCATTTTCATCCTTTCCCAAGATTGTGCAAGATGCTCATGTTCAAGTTGCTTGAAATTCATGATCTGGGTTCTAAGGGAAATAATTCTTGCGGGCGGAAAATACTTAGTGATAAAAGCATCTTTGCACTTATTCCAAGAATCGATACTATTGCAAGGCAAAGAAGAGAACCAATTTTCAGAATCACGCAAAGAAAATGGAAATAATTTCATATTCACCACATCATTGTCCACATATTTTTTATTTTGCATATCGCATAATTCCATGAAGGTATTAGGATGGGACATGCCATCCTTATTAGCAGTACGGGAAAATTGATCTTTCATAACAAGATTCAGCAAAGCAGTATTAATATCACAAGTCTCCGCACTAGCGGCGGGAGGAGCAAGCGGAGTGCCAATAAAATCATTATTGTTGGTATTTGAGAAATCACACAATTTGGTGTTCTCTTGAGTCATGATGACTACACAACAAGATTGCACTCAAAAACAGATCCGGCAAGAAAATGACGAACAAAAAAGAGGGGCAAATAAAACGGCAAATTATTGTAAAGTGGGCGAGAGGAAAATGAGAGGCAAATGGAAAATAATGTAAATTGTGAGGAGATGAGATTTGTGATTAGGAACCTGGTATATGTTGAAGATCCTCCCCAGCAACGGCGCCAGAAATTCCTTTTGTTGTTGCTTGAAGCTACGTCGGTATTTCCCCAAAGAGGAAGGGATGATGCAGCACAGCGGCGGTAGGTATTTCCCTCAGATGTGAAACAAAGGTTATCGAACCAGTAAGAGAACCAAGCAACACAACATAAATAGCACATGCACACAAATAACAACTACTCGCAACCCAACGTGTAAATGGAGTTGTCAATCCCTTTCGGGTAGCGACACCAGAAATTGGCAAACGGACGTGAGAGAGTTGTAAATATTGATAGATTGAATGCCAAATATATAAATTGCAGCAAGGTATTTTTGTATTTTTGGTTTAGTAGATCTAAAAATAAAATGCAAATAAAACAAATCATAAAGACAAATAATATGAGAAAGAGACCCGGGGGCCGTAGGTTTCACTAGTGGCTTCTCTCAAGAAAAATAGCAAATGGTGGGTAAACAAATTACCGTTGGGCAATTAATAGAACTTCAAATACTCATGATGATATCCAGGCAATGATCATTATATAGGCATCACGTCCAAGATTAGTAGACCGACTCCAGCCTGCATCTACTACTATTACTCCACAGATCGACCGCTATCCAGCATGCATCAAGTGTATTAAGTTCATGGAGAAACGGAGTAATGCAATAAGAATGATGACATGATGTAGACAGGATCTATCTATGTAGAGATAGACCCCATTATTTTATCCTTAGTAGCAACGGTACATACGTGTCGGTTCCCCTTTTGTCACTGGGATCAAGCACCGTAAGATCGAACCCACTATAAAGCACCTCTTCCCATTGCAAGATAAATAGATCAAGTTGGCCAAACAAACCCCAAATATTAGAGAAGAAATACGAGGCTATAAGAAATCATGCACATAAGAGATCAAAGAAACTCAAATAACTTTCATGGATATAAAAAGATAGATCTGATCATAAACTCAAAGCTCATCCGATCCCAACAACACACCGCAAAAAGAGTTACATCATATGGATCTCCAAGAGACCATTGTATTGAGAATCAAACGAGATAGAGGAATCCATCTAGCTACTAACTACGGACCTGAAGGTCTACAAAGAACTACTCACGCATCATCGGAGAGGCACCAATGGAAGTGGTGAACCCCTCTGTGATGGTGTTTAGATTGGATCTGGTGGTTCTGGACTCTGCGGCGGCTGGAATTGATTTTCATTGACTCCCCTAGGCTTTCTAGAATATTGGGGTATTTATAAAGCAAATAGGTGGTCAGGGGGGCACCCGAGGTGGGCCCAACCCACCAGGACGCGCCTGGGCCTCCTGGTGTGCCCTGGTGGGTTGTGCTCTCCTCGGAGCACCCCCCAGGCGCAGCCTTGGCCCATTAGGTGTCTTCTGGTCCATAAAAAATCTCCATAAAGTTTCATTGCATTTGGACTCCGTTTGGTATTGATGTTCTGCGATGTAAAAAACATGCCAAAAACAGCAACTAGCATTTGGCACTATGTCAATAGGTTAGTACCAAAAAATGATATAAAATGATTATAAAACATCCAAGATTGATAATATAACAGCATGGAACAATAAAAAATTATAGATACGTTGGAGACGTATCACCAGCTCATGGTGGTCACCACACAAATTGAACGAAGCTTCTCCAACAACGGTCGGCAACCCACGGCCGAAGAGTTGGCAATCGCCGAGACCGTTCGAGCAGCCGTCCATTCCTCCGTCGCATACCTTGCGACGACGGAGCCCGTCCAAGCCCAGATTGCGGCTGCCCACGCCCAGCTCATGGTGGCCTTTTCCAAAGAGATGGCGGATGCGGATGGCGAGATGCTTGCTGAGTATGGCGCGATGGATGCCATGGAGCCCTTCCCAGGAGACCGTCAGGCGCGAGCTGGACATGGAGGCGGCGGCGTAGATCGACGAGCACCAACCGTAGTAGTACTCTTTGTTTTATTTAATTAAGATCGTCGATCTTTAATTTGTTAGAGTAATGTTTATGTCAGCTAGCTCTATTTAATTGCTGAACTTGCTCCATTAAGAAGTGTGGGTGTGCTGTAGTATCCTTTGTGTACCCAAATGATGCAATGACGTGGATGACCACTGTAACCAGGAAAATTCGAACCAAAATTTTTGACGTTCAAACTTATCACACACGGGTTAAGCTATCTGAATCATTTGTGATGTTCACATATCGTACACAGTTCTGAATAAGGGACCGTGTCTGATGACACTTTGCACGCCAGTTTTTTCGCTGAAGCGATTCCAAATTTTCGGCTTCCGCGGAAATATCTACCTCCCCGCCCCCTTCCCCTTACCAAAAGCTACATTTCCCTTGTTTCCGCCTTCCATTCCAAGTCGAAAACTTCACTCATTGCTTGCAGCACCGCCTCCTTGCAGGTGACCCTCCTTCACACTGCTCAGCCTCGTCTATCCAGGCAGGTAATCCACACCCGACCACTAAGGGAGTCCTGGATTAGGGGGTCCCCGGACAGCCGGACTATATCCTTTGGCCAGACTGTTGGACTATGAAGATACAAGATTGAAGACTTTGTCCCATGTCCGGGTGGGACTCTCCTTTGCGTGGAAAGCAAGCTTGGCGATTCGGATATGTAGATCTCCTCCCTTGTAACCGACTTTGTGTAACCCTAGCCCCCTCCGGTGTCTATATAAACTGGAGGGTTTAGTCCGTAGGACAAGAATAATCAGAATCATAGGCTAGCTTCTAGGGCTTAGCCTCTACGATCTCGTGGTAGATCAACTCTTGTAATACTCATATCATCAAGATCAATCAAGCAGGAAGTAGGGTATTACCTCCATCGAGATGGCCCGAACCTGGGTAAACATTGTGTCCCCCGCCTCCTGTTACCATCCGCCTTAGACGCACAGTTCGGGACCCCCTACCCGAGATCCGCCAGTTTTGACACCGATATTGGAGCTTTCATTGAGAGTTCCACTGTGTCGTCACCATAAGGCTTGATGGCTCCTTCGATCATCGGTAACGATGCGATCCAGGGTGAGGTTTTTCCCCCCGGACAGATCTTCATATTCGGCGGCTTCATACTACATGCCAACTCACTTGGCCATCTGGAGTAGATCGAGAGCTACGACCCTGGCCATCGGGTTTGGAAGCTTGAATTATATTGCCGACATCCGCGGAGACTTGATCTTCGACGAATTCGAGCCCATGTCAGGTGCGCCGCATAGTCGCGACGAGCATGACTTAGCTCTACCGCCGGACGGTGTTCGGGAGATCACACCTATGGCTACTCCGGCCTTCAATCCGGAGCAGATCGTGTCGTCCGAGGATGGGTGGATGGACCTCGCCATGGAGGCCGCACACTCAGCGGCGATAGAGCCAAATACCGACTTCACCTCCTACGAGACATGTGTTGCCGGATCCTTGGATTCGTCCCCGTCCACAGGCTCTGAACCGCCCGCGTCCATGCCTATCGAATTTGATTGGGCACCGATCATGGAGTTTACCTCTGCGGATATCTTTCAGCACTCGCCCTTAGGCGACTTGCTAAATTCATTGAGGTATGTCTCCATATCAGGAGACCCTTGGCCGAAGTATGTCCGGCTTGAGTGGGAAGCGGACGACGAAGAAACTCATTCCGCACCCACCACCCACTTAATAGCCACTATCGACGACTTAACCGACATGCTTGATTTTGGCTCCAAAGACATCGACGGTATGGATAGGAGAAGAACAGGAACCACCGCCCATAGGGCGCTGGACAGCCACCTCATCATATGATATATACATGGTGGACACCCCCAAAGAAAGCGATGGCAATAAGGCAACGGAGGATAATCCCCTCGAGAAGCAATCTAAGCACCGGCGTCATCGGCGCCGCTCTAAGCCCCGTGTCGGTGTCAAAACAGGTGGATCTCGGGTAGGGGGTCCAGAACTGTGCGTCTAGGCCAGATGGTAACAGGAGGCAAGGGACACGAAGTTTTACCCAGGTTCGGGCCCTCTCGATGGAGGTAAAACCCTACGTCCTGCTTGATTAATATTGATGATATGGGTAGTACAAGAGTAGATCTACCGCGAGATCGGAGAGGCTAAACCCTAGAAGCTAGCCTATGGTATGATTGTTGTTGTGTATGTTGTCCTACGGACTAAAACCCTCCGGTTTATATAGACACCGGAGAGGGTTAGGGTTACACAAAGTCGGTTACAATGGTAGGAGATCTACATATCCGTATCGCCAAGCTTGCCTTCCACGCTAAGGAAAGTCCCTTCCGGACACAGGACGAAGTCTTCAATCTTGTATCTTCATACTCCAGGAGTCCGGCTGAAGGTATAGTCCGGCCATCCGGACACCCCCTAATCCAGGACTCCCTCAGTAGCCCCTAAACCAGGCTTCAATGACGACGAGTCTGACACGCAGATTGTCTTCGGCATTGCAAGGCGGGTTCCTCCTCCAAGTACTTCATAGAAGATTTTGAACACAAAGATAGTGTCCGGCTCTGCAAAATAAGTTTCCACATATTGCCATAGAGAGAATAATATTTACACAAATCTAATCTGCTGACGTATTCCGTAGTGTGGCACACCATGGCCAAGCCTTTATCCGAGTTGTTTCATTATCCCACCTCAGCGCGTCATGCAAGGCGGTTTCCTTGGCACATCTTGTTAAAGCAGAGATCGTGTCCCCTTATTCCGGCATTCTCATCAATACGGGCGTGGGTAACCCAACCGCTTCTAGGACTCCTAGATTATAGGCAAGTCCAAACGGACACGGAGAGGACGCTTGATATTCACCCTCTTTATAAAGGGACAAGGCTTTTATTTTTCCCTCTCGTGCTCAATCGAATCCTTCCCCCACCTCAAGCTCAAGCGCCCAAAGTTCAGGTCAGGTGCTCCGAACCTTCAGTCATGTCCGGATATAGCCTTCAAGGCCGATGGGTGCCTTCCTCCGTCACGGAAGAAGACATCAAAAAGTTGAGGGAGGCCAGATATCTGACCACCGAGATTTTGCATCGGCTGCCTCCCCGAGGGCAGGCCGTCCCCACCCCCGAACCCAACGAGAACGTCGTGTTCGTCTCCCACTTCCTCTGAGGTCTAGGCCTTGCTCTGGATCCTTTTGTCAGGGGTTTGATGTTTTACTACGGGCTAGACTTCCATGATCTAGCTCCAGACTCCTTTCTTCATATCATGACATTTATTGTCGTGTGTGAGGCCTTCCTCCGGGTTACCCCTCACTTTGGCCTATGGCTCGAGACCTTTGAAGTGAAGCCGAAGATGATCGAGGGGCAACATGCAGCGTGTGGAGGTGCCTCAATACGCAAGATGACGGGAGCTCCGTGGCCCAAAGGTTCCATCCCAGAGGTGTCTGAATTGTGGCAACATGAGTGGTTCTACATCACGGCTCCTAGAAGTGCCAAGTGGGCGGCCCCCCTGTTTTCCGCTCGGGCCCTCCACCACAGCTGCTGTCATGGATCAGCAGAGGTCTGAGCTGGGGTCCAGCCAAGGACGTGCCTATACTGCAAAGCCGCATTCGAGATTTCTTCAATGGAGATTGCAGTTTGGTTGCGGTAATACAAGTTATGCCGGTTCGTCAAGTCCAGCCTTGCAAACGCCGGCCTCCTCGCCTGTGGGAGTTCAATCCCGAGGGACCGCGTGTCATTCAAAATTTTCTCGGCCTGACGCACGAGGAGATGTACAAGTCATTCTTCGGACCTCAGGTGGAGTGTCTGGAAATCACCGAGGACGTGGGCCTAAGTAGTAACCGCGCCGCCGAATAGGTAAGGCATCTTCCGGCCGAACATATTATCTCTCCTTTGTTATGAAGTTATTTCTGAGAGTTTGCTTTTTGACCAGGACTGGCTAACAAAGGCGAAGTTGATTCGGTGTTCGGCCCCCCTCCCTGAGGGTTTTGAAAATCCGGTATTGGAAAAGATGCTCCAGACCGCACCTTGCCCGGAGCCCTTGAAGGAAGATACTGTGGAGGATAATGCGGGTGGACGCGGGCCCCCAATGCTGCCCATTCTAGACGAGGGAGCGAGCGTCTTCATGAAGGAAGACGACCAGAAGAGGAAAAGGACTGCGCCCGGGGATTCGGAAGCCGAAGCTTCCAAACGGGAGAAGAAGTCTCCCACAGAGGGTCCTACCTTGGGGGGCGCTGTTGCCGCACAAAGTCCGTGGGGGGATCAATTCTCCCGTGAGTCGTAAGTGACCCGAAATACTTTAATAGCACAGATATTCCATCTTTTTCTTCTGAGAAAATAACCAACGCATATATTTTTGCAGTTCGGGCCTTAGCCCCTCTCAAATGAGCTCGTCTTCGGGGGATCTTCTTCCAGAGATGATGGAGAGAGAAACGCCTCCTCCGGACTCCTCCGCTCCGGAAGCGGGTGACCCTGAAGTGTCGTCGCGAAGGGCCTCTCCGAGTCCGGTGAGACCAGAAGATAATCCCATTGACCCCCGAAGCTCCCAGTGTCCGGCTCCTGAAGAGAGCAGACAAAAGAGTCCGGCACCGTATAGTGTGCGATCGGATGTTCTGAGGGAGTTGGTGGGGCAAGCGGCCATCTCAGATGAACACCGTGTGCTAATGAATACGGTGATGGAGAGAATATCGTCCGCCGAAAGCGGATTGCATGAAGCTTTTATGAGTCTACTGACAGGCTTTGAGGTACGTAAAAGAATGTATGATAGTCCTACACATGCTAGGTGTGCCCTGTGTAGATAGTAGCCCCTGAGACTCTGGTTGTCGTCGGAAACGACGGCGAACAGAGGATCATATTCCCAGGTAATAACCATACTGCCTCTATGTGCAGGTGATGGAAGCTCTGGTGGCTAGCCGGACTAGCGAATTTGCCCATTTAGAACGGCAGTTGGATGCAGCAGACGCCGACATCGAGCTTGTTAACAAAAGGCTTGACGAGGCACAGGGTAAGTGTCATTATCTGGTAAAGGCCACATAGGAAGAGCAGCACGATGCCAGTATCTTTAATATGTTGTGACTGAAGATGGAGCTGCCACTATTGTAGCCTTGCGGGCAGAACTTGCCCGAGCCAAGGAACAAGCGAGGTTGGGTAATGCGGCTGCTTTGAAGGCGGCCGAAGAGTTGCAAGCCGAGAAGGCCGCGCATGGCGAGAGCTGAGACAAGATGGCAAAGATGGCCATAGAATTAAAAGCCGTCGCCGCCCATTGCCGGGTTCTTGAAAAGGAAAACCAAGCGAAGGCATCGTACCTTGAGAAGGCTGCTGTGACGAAAAAGGACCTCCGCTCTGCTATGAGGGCAAAGAAGGAGGAGCTGCGGGAAGCCGGGGATATTGTAGCTGGGAAATCCTTTATGTTGCGGAGGAAGTTCGGAGATCCACGGTATGCCCCTCTCGATCGGCTGTGGAGTTCGGAGGATGTATATATGGATTTGGCGGCGAGCGCTGCCGATGCGGCCAAGTATTTCCAGGGTCAGACGGACCGTGAAGTAGACCGGCTGTTTTGGAGACAATTCCATTATCCCGAGCGTCCGCTTTCATTGACTGACCAATTAGCCGAATGGGCCGAACTAAATAGGTTGTCCGGACTTTCCATGAGGTCTGTTGTGGATCAGCTATGGCCGGAAAGGTCAATACCGAACAGCTATTTCAGCTTGGTGCAGCAGCTCCTTGACGTGGTGTCGCGCATTAATGCGATGAAGAGGTCGGCGTGCATAGAGGGCACACGGATGGCCTTTGCCCGTGTTAAAGCATACTGGGCGGAGATGGATGCTACCACTATTGCAGTGCGGGATTCGGCCTTAGGTCGAAGGGCTGCTGAGCACTAATTTGAAGAAGTTCATGAGGGTGCTCGTTTGATAGAGACCCAGTGGTCAAAAAATATTATGTTTGAGTGATATGTAATCTCATTATAAGAGAAATGCTTTTATAAATTTTTATAAGGCTATTTTTATAATTTTGCCTGAAAGTAATATGATGCCTCCTGGGCGGCCGTTTATGTATACACGTGTATAACCTGAAAGATTGCAGCCGTCGGCTTCAACCCTCACGCAGATGATGCGGAGGTGCTCGCAAAAACACGCGTTCACACTTAACCCAACGTCTTGGTCCTATTAAGGAGGTGATAGCGGAGCGAGCAAGGCAACCGGACTATAATGCGTTAGCACTTTCACTTAGCCATAGGAGTTTGACAGTGGGGCTACTAGATAGCCCCTGGTGGCTCCGCACTCTCCTGATCTCGGGGTGCGTACATGCCTGGCTGGAAAATGGCCCTTCGTTAAGGCAGAGGAATTCTAACATTCCCACAGGTCATCGAGTGGTTGACCAGTCTCACACTATATCATGACAGTCAGTTTTCGGCTTTCTCTACTGAGGTGCTCGTCCGGATGAACCAGGGCACAATCGCAGTAGTTCTCCTAGTGCTACCTTAGCCGGTAAAGTGGAACTTAAGGCACCAAAACACAGGAGCCGGGCAAACCCAACATTTGACCAAAGACAATGATTCGGAGCTGATGCATATAGGGCCAAAGTCGCGACGCCGAACACTCCCTAAGGTATTCGGTCTTTGTGGTATAAACCGGGCCTAAATAATGGCCTTTGTAAGAAGCCCCTTGTGTCCAGGTACGTGCATTGTTCTGGCGTGGCCACATGCCAAGACGTCAGCATCCTTCTCAACGGTGGATATGTATCAACAAGAGACAGTAAAACAGGTTTACGCAGGGTCTTAATCTAAAAAGAATCCTTGGAGCGGGTCCCGGCTGCATGTCTGCGCCTGTGTCTCCGTTGTGCCGTACCTGGACGGGTGTAGCACGATGATCGTCTGTAAAAGAGAGGAATTTAGGTGGAAAAAATTGTCGTGCAAAAAGATAGTTTGTTAAATAAACCATGTATAATTCAAGGTGAGAAGAAAATGCCACATATCTGCATGTGTTGAGCCCCTTGTATTGACAAATAGGGGTGTGACCGTTTATTCGGTATAAGTAGCGGCACCGGACTCGATTAGTTGTGTCTGAGGTCTTGACGACCTATTGGATGCTTTCGCTGGTCCGGGCGCCTTTAGTGTGCGGCTGCCAAGGCAGCCTCACTCTCTTCGGCGCGCAGAGATCACTTGATATTTCTGTGCACTGTAATGATGCCACATGGACCGGGCATCTTGAGTGTGAGGGAGGCGTAGTGTGGTATTGCATTAAAGCGAGCGAAAGCTTCTCGTCCGAGCAGTGCTTGATAGCTGCTTTGAAATGGAGCGATGTGGAAAGTTAAATGCTCGCGACGGAAGTTATCGGGGGACCGAATATAACTTGTAGTAGGAGGGAGCCCGTACAACGAGCCCCTGGGCCTGGCGTTACTCCTTTAAAGGTAGTATTGCTATGGCGAATTTGTGTTGGGTCTAACCCATCCCACTGATTGTATCCTGATATATTAGGTTTAGGCTACTGCCGCCGTCCATCAAAACTCGTGTGAAGTGATATCCGCCAATTACTGGGTCTAATACCAGGGTAGCCCATCCTGCGTGTCGGATACTTGCTGAGTAATCGCGATGGTCAAAAGTGATCGGTTGAGACGAATACCATGAATCCGTATCCCAACCTTGATGACCGTAGTTCGGCCAGGGCTCTCCTGATAAAGAGAGAGACTTTAGCGTCTTCAGAATATCGCCGAAAGGTGAGTGCTGAAGGATGTCCGCAGTAGTAAACTCCATGATCGGCGCCCAATCGGATTCGATCGGCAGGGGCGCGGAGGGTTCGGAGTCCGGAGAGGAGTCCGGCTCCTTGGAGTCACGAGTCTCGCAGAGTGCGGGGCGGGTGTTCGGCTCGATCGCCGTTGGGATCGCAGCCCCCGAGGTGGCGTCCAACCACCCATCCTTGATCGGCGCGGTTGGCTCCGAATTAAGGGCCGAACCCGATGCGGGTGCGGCCTCCAGGGCATTATTCGGCGGCACAGCTAGATCATGCTCGTCGTGATAGTGCGGCGCTGTCGGCGTTCTGGGAACGGGGGTCCCCAGACTTGCCTGCCTGCGGCCTGCGGCGTGGCTCAAAGGGGGGCCCAGTGCGGCCCATCTTCATCAACACAGACCCAAGACCCTCGCGAGGGGCCAAGCCTCGCGGGGCGGACGACACGGAGCTTCCTCAGGCACGGCCTCATCAGGCTGGCTCGCGAGGAGGCGGAGAGATCAAGGCGGGGTACCTCACGAGGTGCCCGTGACGCAAGCCATGACGACCAAAGGCGCCAGGCGGGCGCCAGCCACGCAGTGTCCTCCTTTCCTCTTTGGTGCAAAGGGAGCAAGCGCAGGCGAGAGCATCAAGCAAAGGCACCCATTTCGGTGCAATGAGACCAAGACCAGTCCAACGGCAGGGAGGAAGTCATTGTGGAGCCCAAGCCAGCGTCACCACCAGAGCCTTTGGCAGGCGAGGACCAACTTTAGTCATGATAAGTGTACCAGATGTTCCCCTTCAAAATGGCCAATTGCTGGCGCCCTTCCCGCTCAATATTTGGGAAGAGGCCCAGGGCCTTTGCCTATAAATAGGACTAGCCACCCCCAGGGTAGAAAAGATCGAGAATCGGCCAACCCAGAAACAAGCTGGGGTCGAAATCAGAGAGAGAATCGAGAAGAGAGAGAGAGAGAAGGGTGACTGAACTCCTCCTAGCAGTTCGTCGCCCCAGCCAAGAACAGACCCTCACGAGGCTGTTCTTCCTTGTATTGCTCATCATCATCAGCCCAAGAGGCAATCCACCACACCACACACTGGAGTAGGGTATTACACCACAACGGTGGCCCGAACCAGTATAAACCCTATGTCTCTTGTGCTGTTCTTTCCATAGCTTAGATCTTAGCGAGGCGGAGGGGTGCAGGTAGGTAGAAGGCGAAATCTCCGCACGCACCCCAGTGTTCGAACCTCAAGGGTCTGCTGGAACCCGAAATCCGACAGGCGCGCTCGGCAGTGGCTTGAATCCGTCGAAGATCAAGTCCCCGCGGATGTCAGCCGTGTAGTTTAAACTTCCAAATCTGACCTGACGGCCAAGGGCATAGCTTTCGATCTGCTCCAGATGGCCAAGTGAATTGGCCCGCAATGCGAAGCCGCCGAAGACGAAGATCTGTCCGGGGAGGAAGGTCTCACCCTGGACTGCATCGCCGTTGATGATCGTAGGAGCCATCAAGCCTGACGGCGACGACACAGAGGAACTCTCAATGAAAGCACCAATGTCGGTGTCAAAACCGGCGGATCTCGGGTAGGGGGTCCCGAACTTTGCGTCTAGGCCGGATGGTAACAGGAGGCAAGGGACACGAAGTTTTACCCAGGTTCGGGCCCTCTCGATGGAGTTAAACCCTATGTCCTGCTTGATTAATATTGATGATATGGGTAGTACAAGAGTAGATCTACAGCGAGATCGGAGAGGCTAAACCCTAGAAGCTAGCCTATGGTATGATTGTTGTTGTGTATGTTGTCCTACGGACTAAAACCCTCTGGTTTATATAGACATCGGAGAGGGTTAGGGTTACACAAAGTCGGTTACAATGGTAGGAGATCTGCATATCCGTATCGCCAAGCTTGCCTTCCACGCCAAGGAAAGCCCCTTCCGGACACGGGACGAAGTCTTCAATCTTGTATCTTCATAGTCCAGGAGTCCGGCTGAAGGTATAGTCCGGCCATCCGGACACCCCCTAATCCAGGACTCCCTCACCCCGCCATAACAAAAGCAGCGATACTGGCACAAGAGACAATAACATTGCGGATAGTGCCGAAGGCGAAGACAATCCCCTTCAGCCAGGCTTCGAGCGGGAGGATGGGCAAGCTAGCCCTAAGGAACAGGCGGAAGACGGAGAATCAGAGGATGACAATTACATGCCCCTCTCCGATGACGAGGTCAGCCTCGACGATGAAGAATTTATCGTGCCTGAGGATCCCGTCGAGCAGGAGCACTTCAAGCGCCGGCTTATAGCCACAGCAAAAAGCCTGAATAAAAAGCAGCAGCAGCTTCAAGCTGACCAAGATCTGCTAGCGGATAGATGGACTGAGATCCTGGCAGCCGAGGAATACGAACTCGAGCACCCAACCAAAAGTTACCCAAAATGCAGGTTGCTACCCCAACTTGAGGAGGAAGCATTAAAGCCTACGCTCCCAACGTATGATGCGGCTGACCGACCACCTCGTGGCCGAGACAAAGCGGCATATCAGGCCGAAGTCTAGCCCGCACCCCGTCGCCAGTTAAACAAAGATACCAAGGCCCGGGGTAACACACAGGACCTGCGAGAAGTATTGGAAAACAAATCAGGAAATAAAAGATCGGTCGATGGATCACGGGGGCATGCCCCAACGCGTGATGACAACCGTCACTCCGGATATACTAAAAGCAAATCCGGCCGGGCCGAACACATCAGACAAGACTAGTATGAACTGCGTCGTGATATAGCCCAACACAGAGGCGCCGCACACCCCCTATGCTTCACTGATGAAGTAATGGATCATGAATTCCCAGAAGGGTTTAAACCCGTGAACATTGAATCATATGACGACACTACAAACCCCGCGGTATGGATAGAGGATTTCTTCCTCCACATTCACATGGCCCGCGGGGATGATCTACACGCCATCAAGTATCTCCCGCTAAAACTCAAGGGGCCTGCTCGGCATTGGCTGAATAGCTTGCCGGCAAACTCCATCGGAAGTTGGGAGAACCTGGCAGACGCATTCCTGGACAACTTCTAGGGCACTTATGTGCGACCACCGGATGCTGGCGATTTAAGTCACATAACACAACAGCCCGGAGAGTCAGCCAGGAAATTCTGGACTCGGTTCCTAACTAAAAGAACCAAATTGCCGACTGTCCGGATGCCGAAGCTCTAGCGGCCTTTAAACATAACATCCGTGACGAATGGCTCGCCGGACATCTCGGCCAAGAAAAGCCAAAATCCATGGCAGCCCTCACGACACTCATGACCCGCTTTTACGCGGGTGAAGATAGCTGGTTGGCCCATAGCAACAACACAGCAAGCAACCCTGGCACATTAGAAGCCAGAGATAGCAACGGCAAACCCCAACGCAACAAACACAAGCGCCGCAAAAAGGGTGAAAACGCCAAAGATACGGCAGTCAATGCTGGATCTAGGGGCTCTAAGTGCAGTCAGCAGAATGGGCCACTCAAAAATGACAATTCGGGTACGTCCAGTCTGGACTGCATACTCGATCCCCCATGCCAAATTCATGGCACCCCAGGAACACCAGCCAATCATACCAACAGAGAATGCTGGGTCTTCAAACAAGCCGGCAGGTCAGGTGCCAAAAACAAAGATAAGGGGTCTCAAAGCGACGATGGCGACGAGGAGCCCAGATCACCAAGTACAGGAGAGCAAAAGAAATTTCCCCCGCAAATCCAAACGGTGAACGTGGTAAACGGCACCTACAATCCCAACCCAGACCAGACGCACACCCTTAGGGATGTCGACTTAGCGGAACCAGTCGTCCCACAATATAAACAAGGGCCAATCACCTTCAACCGCATGGATCGTCCGGTTAACACCAATCAGGGCAGTCCAGCCGCACTAGTCCTCGACCCAATAATTGACGGGTTCCACCTCACACAAGTCCTTATGGACGGAGGTAGCAGTCTAAACCTGCTTTACCAGGATACTGTGGGCAAGAAGGGCATCGATCATTCTGTGATCAAGCCCACTAAAACCACCTTCAGAGGTATTATACCAGGTGTGGAGGCCAGCTGTACAGGCTCCATCGCCCTTGAGGTAGTCTTCGGACCACCAGACAATTACCGTGCCGAAGAGTTAATCTTCGACATCATCCCCTTTCACAATGATTATCAAGCACTGCTCGGACGAAGCGTGTTTGCTCGATTCAATGCGGTACCACATTATGCCTACCGTAAGCTCAAGATGCCCGGTCCGCGCGGCGTCATCACGGTTAGTGGAAAGGCCAAACTTTCCCTCGGCACCAAGGAGTATAGCGCTGCTTTAACAGCAGAAGCTACAAGTGGCACCTTCCAACCGAACCTCGAGTCGACGGCCCAACTCCCGGACACCGCCAAAGGACTTCGAGCTACTTTGCGGCGGGATAGCCCGGCTCGTCCAGAGCTCAATTAAACACTCCGGCGAAGGCCAGGACAGTCCACATACCGCGGGTCAACCCCTCTGTGGCACACAAGCATTTCTTACATTTTGTTTGCAGGTTCAACTTTGCGCAGACCAGGACTGGCGATATGGAAGCAGCTCGAACGAACAAGGGAATCCTTAGATATTCCCCGCGATGACCATCCGACTATACCCCGGATCCGCACACAACTTCTTCCCTCCTGGTCTCAGCAGGTTCCACAATCATATTTCTTTTTATCACATTACATATACTCACACGCATCGACGTACTATTTAAATACAACATGTGGATTCATATAACGCTTATCTACTGTTATTTCTTGTTGAAATTCTTTTGTCAAGTGGCATCCGTACACCGCGATATGCCTTAAATATGCTAGGGGCTTCGTTTTACCCATAATACGGCAATCAAGTCCGAACACCTTCATGGAAGTTCGGCACCCCGAACTTATAGCAATATATGCATCAGCTCCGAATCATGTCTTGGGTCAAATGTTGGGTTTGCCCGGCTCCCATGTTTTGCTGCCTTACATTCCGCTATATCGGCTAAGGCAGCACAGGGAGAACTACTTCGATTGTGTCCCGGTTCTTCCGGACGAGCACCTCAGTAGAGAAAGCCGAAAACTGACTGTCATGATACGCGAGAGCTGGTCAGCTGTTCGAGAGGTTGTAAAATCTTTAAGGATTCTTCCCGCATAATGCCATAACCAATGCAGCGTGCGATGGATCGGCTTTCTTCCGATCAGGTGCTTATATAGCCCCTTGTGCGGTCCTCCAAACACTAGGGGCTGCACCTACCTTACTTTTCTAAAGCTCCTATGGCTAAGTAAGAGTGATAAAGCCCTATAGTACGATTGCCTGGTTCGTTGTGCTGAACACCTCCTTCAAAGGACCCAAAACTGGGATAAAGATTGATCAGGTTTATCCCGAACACCCTCGTACTTCCTACGTGGGGGCAGAAGCCGACGACTGGCCAACTCTCAGGATTAATAGATAAAGCGGCTGCACAGGAGGATAAACTTTTTATATAACAGGTAATAAATAATAGGAATGACCTTGTTCAACATTACAAAGGACAACATGATTGTATTCATGGAAATATAATGTCCTTGGTGCATTGCTCCGCTGCAAGGCAGGATCCTTTCAGGACACTTTCATAATATAATTCGGGCTTGCGGTGCTCCTTACCCTCTGGCGGTCCCTCGGTCATCAGCTTTTCAGCATCCATCTTCCCCCAGTGCACCTTTGCACATGCGAAGGCCATTCACGCACCCTCTATAAAGACCGATCGCTTGATGACATCAAGTCGAGGGCAGGCACTCGCAAGCCGCTTCACGCGCCCAAAGTAGCTGCTTGAAATCGTCTCGGCGGGCCATAACCAGATAACCAAATCCTTCATGGCTAATTCGGCCGCCCTATGCAGTTCGATCAGCTGTTTCAGTTGGTCGGTAAAAGGCACCGGATAATTCGGTGCCAGATACTGTGACCAGAGGAGCTTATCCGCAGTGTTCCCATCTTCGGCTCAGTAGAATTGGGCGGCATCCGTTATGCTGCGGGGCAGTTCCGCAAATACCACTAGAGGAATCCGAACTCAAAATGAAAACATGATTTTCTCCTCAAGTACTTGCTTTACATGGAAAAAGCCTTACCCTCCGTGATCGTCTTCGCCGCTTGGATCTCCTACAAGGCGCCTTGGGTTTCCCCCTGGGGATCGCACGCGGACAGATGAGCCCTGGCGAGTTCGGATTCTTTCCCCGTTAAACTCTGCTTCAAGGTCTCACATTTCTTCACGGACTCTTGAAACTCCTGCTCAGCTTCAATAACCCGGGCCTCGTGCTTGTTACGAAGAGCCTGCTCTGCGGCTTCCTTGTCCTCGGCCTCAGCGACAGCCTTCCTCAGAGCCTCGACTTTGTTCATTGCCCCTGGCACAAATAATGAAACATATTTTATCATACTGGAAATTTGTTCACACTAAACGCGAACAAGGCTTGCGCATACCTTGTTTATCTTCCAACTGCCTTTTCAACTGGCCAAGTTCTTCTTCGGCCTGCTCCAAACTTTGGTTCAGTCCGGAGACCTCCGCAGTATGAGAGGCAGCAGCCGCTGCAGACGCCTGCTTATGAAAGAAGAGAGATAGATGTCATCAAGTGAGTCTTCCTGCGAACATAAAATCGATCCTCTGTCCGGTCCTTTCTTGACCGAACAGTGTATCAGGGGCTACTATCCATACTATGACACTCTTCGAAACCTCATAAAACATACCTCAAAGCCTCTTATAAGGCTGATATAGGCTTCATTCAGTCCACTCTCAGCAGACTGAATCTCCTTAATCACCGCACCCATCAGGGCACGGTGTTCATCGATGATGAAGGCGCTCTTTAGCGCTGCCAACAAAATATCCGGCACCTCTAGTTGGACAGAGATTTCCGGTGGAACAGGCACGCCCCCTCCAGCCGAGGGAGGCCGCCTGCTTGATTCTGGAGCCGTATTGGTCTCCGGAATTGCGTCTGGCTGGGAGCCGAATTCAAGATGGCTTCCGCCCTCGAAGTTTGACCTTCAGGCGCCACTTTCACGATCTCTCCCCCCTCCTTAGCCAGGGTCCTTCTGGGATGAAGCCTCGGTGATATTCACATATTTGGGAAGGGGCCCTCGGGGCGTCCCGCTCTCCATAGCATCCAAGCTCAACAAATCCTCTAATGAGGATCGTTCGGTGTGGGACCTCGTCATACTACAAAAAATATAGCTCAGGTTAGAATATTATGCCATGATGAGTCTGGACGCACAAACATGTTCGGATCTTATACTCACGAGTTTACTAGGGGCTAGGCCCTGGGATCCCACATCGGGCTGCTGTCGGTGGCGGCAGTGGACTCTTCCGGAAGAGGAGCTTTTCCCCTTTTAGGCGACTCGGCCTCCAAGTGTATGAAGGCCGCCCTCTTCTTTCTTCCACTCGCTGGGGATTCGTCTTCCTCCTACTCCTCGTCCTCTTCGGAGGCAGAACGGATGTTGGAGCCTTCGGATATTGTGTCTGAAGTGCCGCGGCGACGAAGGCCGCCCCGGGTCTTTTTGGCCTCCCTCTCGGCCTTCTTCTTAGGCGCCTTGTACGGCGCCATGACCAGCATCTTCGTCAGAAGTGGGCTGGCCAGTTCTTCAGGCAATAGGGCCAGATAGTGGATCCGCCCCACCTTCTTCGTCCAGCTCTAGGGGAGTTGAGGAAAACACATTAAGTGTTTCCCTTGGGTTATGCGGATAAAACACATGAAAACTTACCGAACTTGCAGGGCGAGACAGTTGGTATCCGCGGTCCTTGGCCGAGTCCGGCCATGATTTGCCGGACTTGAAAAGCACCGTCCAGATGTCTTTGTGCGAGGATCCAAAGAGCTCTCGCAGGGTCTGGTGCTTGGCCAGATCGAATTCCCATAGATTGCAAGTCCGGTGTTGACAAGGCAGGATCCGGCGAACTAATATCACCTGGACTACATTGACAAGTTCGATGTTCTTGTCTTCCATATCTTTAACGCGCGTTTGGAGCACCGACAGTTCATCGGACGAAGACCAGTTCAGGCCCTTCTTGGGCCAGGACATAAGCCGCAGAGGGGCCCCGGATCGGAACTCTGGAGCAGCGGCCCATTCCGTGCCATGCGGCTCAGTGATGTAAAACCACTTCTGTTGCCACTCTTTGACGGAATCATTAAAAGTACCTGTTGGCCATGTGACGTTGGTCATCTTGCTCACCATAGCGCCCCTGCACTCGGCGTGCTCACCGCTCACCACCCCGGGCTTCAATTAAAGATCTTCAGCCATAAGCCGAAGTGTGGCGAGATGCAGAGAAAAGCCTCGCACACGACGATGAATGTCAAGGTGTTGAGGAAGGAATTGGGGGATAGATCATGAAAATCGATCATGTAATAATACATGATGTCGCGAACGAACGGATGGAGGGGAAACCCTAGCCCGCGAACAAAGTGAGGGATGAATACAACCCTCTCTTGGGATTCCGGAGTGGGAACGATCTGTCCCGCCGTCGGGAGACAGTGGCCAATTTTTTTGGCCACATACCCGGGCTCCCGAAGCTTTTTGATATCCTTCTCCTGGACGGTAGAGGCCATCCACTTGCCTCCTGGTCCAGATCCAGACATTTTCGGAAGGCCTTTGTGGGCGGAGAAGATGAACGCTCGGGCGCTGGAGCTCGGGCAAAGGGGAATGGATCAGGAAGAAGAAAGAGTGGGTGCAAATAAAGGCAGCAGGGATTCTGCGCCTCCCCACTTGCCTGGTAAACTCGCTTATTCCCCAAGCACCGTGATTGGTGGCGCGGTTGGGTTACGCACACCCGTATTGATGAGAATCCCGTGATAAGGGGACACGATCTCTACTTCGACGAGACGTGCCAAGAAAACTACCACGCAATATGTGCAGTAGCTGGTTGAGAAAAACAGTTCGAATAATGACTGGGCCATGGCGTGATGTCACGCTATGAAATTTGTCAGCAGATTAGATTTGTGGGATATTGTGCTCTCTACAGTGGTATGTGGAATTTGTTTTGCAGAGCCGGAAACGATCCTTGTGTTCGAAATCTTCTATGGAGTATTCGAACGAAGAAACCCGCCTTGCAATGCCGGAAACAATCTGCGCGCCGAACTCGTCGTCATTGAAGCCTGGTTCAGGGCCTACTGAGGGAGTCCTGGATTAGGGGGTCCCCGGACAGCTGGACTATATCCTTTGGCCGGACTGTTGGACTATGAAGATACAAGATTGAAGACTTCGTCCCGTGTCCGGGTGGGACTCTCCTTTGCGTGGAAAGCAAGCTTGGCGATTCGGATATGTAGATCTCCTCCCTTGTAACCGACTCTGTGTAACCCTAGCCCCCTCCGTGTCTATATAAACCAGAGGGTTTAGTCCGTAGGACAAGAATAATCAGAATCATAGGCTAGCTTCTAGGCTTTAGCCTCTACGATCTCATGGTAGATCAACTCTTGTAATACTCATATCATCAAGATCAATCAAGTAGGAAGTAGGGTATTACCTCCATCGAGAGGGCCCGAACCTGGGTAAACATTGTGTCCCCCGCCTCCTGTTACGATCCACCTTAGACGCACAGTTCGGGACCCCCTACCCGAGTGTAACGCCCCGGATGTAGCTTGCCATATTTGTACTCCAACTCTTGCCATTTTTGGCTCTAAGTTATGAGATTCCTTCATGGTTGGGTTTTGTCTTCGTTTTGCATTTTGTTCATGTCATGCATTTCATATCTTCTCATCCTGTGCATCTCATTTGCATACGTGTTCGTCTCATGCATCCGAGCTTTTTCCCCGTTGTCCGTTTTGCAATTCGGCACTCCTACGTCCTCCGGCGACCCCTTTTGTCTCTTTTCATGTGTGGGGGTTAAACATTCTCGGCATGGACCGAGATTTGCCAAGTGGCCTTGGTACACAACCGGTAGACCGCTTGTCAAATTCCATGCCATTTGGAGTCCGTTTGATGCTCCAACGGTTAACCGGGGAACCGCAAAGGCCTCATGTGTGTTGCAGTCCAATACCCCTCCAAAACGGCCCAATAACCCTTCCAAACCACCTCCATGTCCTCCGCCGTCAGATCACGATCATGTAGGCGAAAACTACACCCCATTTGGACACTCCAAACTCCTACCTATAAATATGCCCTCCCCGTCCAAAATCCGGGTTGAAACCCTAGCCCCGCTCCCTCTCCGCCGTCGGATGTGTCCGCCAGCGCCGGACATGTCAACTGCCTCCGCCCGCAACTAATAGCGCGCCGCCACCTGTCCCGCGCATCGCCCCCACCATCGCGGCCCGCCGGGCCCAGGGCAGGCCCACCCGACCCGCGCGCCTCCACTCCGCCGTCCACCTGGCGCCGCCCGCCTCCACCGCGCACCTGCACCGCGCGCCGCCGCCGCCTCTTTGCTCCGGCCACCGTATCGCCGTCGTCCTCTTCGCCGGGCCCCGCCACCGTGCCAGTCCCCGCCGCCGTGCTGCGCCTGACCCGTGGAGCCGTGCCCCATCGCCTCTCCGGCTCGCCACCGGCCGGATCTGGTGAGATCCGGCCCGGAGGAGTCCCGCCGGCCGTCTTCCTCCCTCGCTGGCGTCGAATCCCGGCCATCCTCGGATTGCGCGCGACAAACCCTAGATCCCGTTGACTTTCGCGAGGTCGTTTTCCCACGAAGTCATTTTCCCCTCATGTTTTATGCCTTTGTTCATCAAGCCATAACTCTGTGACTGTAGCTCTGATTCATGCACATAATATATTAAAATGTTCATCAGGATGTGCTCTTAATTTTGTTCCATTGTGGCATGCTTGTTTGAGTCGATGTTGATGCCCAAATCGTTGATGCAAGAGTGCTATAAATTGTTAGGTGCTGTTACTTAGCAGATTATGAGGATTTGTCATTTTTGCCACATTTGTTGTGTGCTGCATATGGGCATGAGCTCTACATGTGTTTTGATCTATGCCATGCCATCTATACAGGGGTGTTTGCCATGTATTTTTGTGATCAATGTGGTGACTATCATAAGCATGCAAAGTAGCCTTCGTGTTATTACTAATTTCAGGATCTCAGGATTTTGGCTAAGTCTTTTGTCTGTTGTTATTTTGATGTCATGTAACCATATTGCTATAGTGAGATACATGCCCTTTTTGAGTTGCTTCAGTAAGGATGATTTGGACATATGGTTGTGCTCTATCCATGCCCCTATTTGAAATTATGGAGTGCCCTAGCATGTCTTAATCTTTCACTACTTTTGCTATAAAATGTTCCTGGGAGATTGTTTACATGTTAATCAATTTTGCCATGGTTGTTGTAGTTGATCCATACATGCTATGAACTTACTCTTGCCTTGGTTAGCTTCATAGACATGCCATATTGCCGATGCTATTCTTATCTTGTCATGCAATGCCTTGTGTTGAGTGAATCGAGCTCGCAAAGATGCCTTCATAACTCTGTTTTGCCATGCTCTATTTTTTGCTAAGTCTGAATCTGTTAACGAAACTTGCTATGTTTACATGGGTGCCATCATATCTTCTGTGCCTTTTTGGCTCATGGTCATTAAGGGACTTTTGTTCTATGCTTTGAGTAGATTCATGCCATGCCTTTGTTTGCTATGATTTGTTCCTGTAGCATGTTGTTTGCTTGCTCTAAACATTGCTTCTTGATGTTATTCTTGGCATGTTAGTATTTTCACTAAGTCTGTGATGCTGATATCTTTTGCACTTTTGCCATGCTTGTTTGAACCTGCTCTTGTGTGATTTAGCCGTAGCTTAGTGTTCATATTTTGTCAAGCATCTTGAGTAGATCACTGCCATATGCTTTGTTGCTATGTTGGAGTGCAGTAGCTTAGTTTCTTGTTGCATTCTAGATGGCATTGTGCTGTTAATCGCAGAATTGTGCCATCCTCGTTTTGCTTGCCATTTGCAAACCACGCATCCATTTCCGGTGATCTTTATATCGATTTCGACCGAAATAAACTCATCTTTCTAGCAGCACACTTGGTTTGCCAAGTTGATGCCTTGTTCATCTTTTTCCTTCCGGAGCACGCATATGCATTGCATATCACATCCCGCATGTCATGCCATGTTTTGCATCATGTTGCTTGCGCATTGCACCGTGATTGATTGTTGGTCCTTTTGCTTGTGTTCTTGCTTTGGGTAGAGCCGGGAGACGAGTACGTGATCGAGGAACCTGTTGAGTACGCTAACGAGGATCAAGCTTTCGTCAACTCTGAGAACTTTGCAGGCAAGATGACCATACCCTCGAAATACTTCTATCTTTGCTTGCTAGTTGTTCGCTCTATTGCTATACCGCTATACCTACCACTTTCTATATCATGCCTCCCATATTGCCATGTCAAGCCTCTAACCCACCATTCCTAGCAAACCGTTGTTTGGCTATGTTACTGCTTTGCTCAGCCCCTCTTATAGCGTTGCTAGTTGCAGGTGAAGATGAAGTTTGTTCCATGTTGGAACATGGATATTTTGGGATATCATTATTATCTCTTATTTACTATAATGCATATATATACTTGGTAAAGGGTGGAAGGCTCGGCCTTAAGCCTGGTGTTTTGTTCCACACTTGCCTCCCTAGTTTCTGTCATACCGGTGTTATGTTCCTTGATTTTGTGTTCCTTACGCGGTTGGGAGTTATGGGAACCCCTTGATAGTTCGCTTTGAATAAAACTCCTCCAGCAAGGCCCAACCTTGGTTTTACCATTTGCCTACCTATCACCATATACCTTTCCCTTGGGTTCTGCAGACTCAAGGGTCATCTTTATTTTAAACCCCCCGGGCCAGTGCTCCTCTGAGTGTTGGTCCAAAACAGGCAGCCTGCAGGGCCACCTCGGGGCAACTCAAGGGTTGGTTTTACTCGTAGCTTGACCTATCCGGTGTGCCATGAGAACGAGATACGTGGGACTCCTATCGGGATTTGTCGGCACATCGGGTGGCTTTGCTGGTCTTGTTTTACCATTGTCGAAATGTCTTGTAACCGGGATTCCGAGACTGATCGGGTCTTCCCGCTAGAAGGAATATCCTTCGTTGACCATGAGAGCTTGTGATGGGCTAAGTTGGGACACCCCTACAGGGTTTTGAACTTTCGAAAGCCGTGCCCGCGGTTATGGGCAGATGGGAATTTGTTAATGTTCGGTTGTAGAGAACTTGAAACTTAACTTAATTAAAATGAATCTACCACATGTGTTGCCGTGATGGTCTCTTTTTAGCGGAGTCCGGGAAGAGAACACGTTCTCATGTTATGCTTGAACATAAGTAGTTTCAGGATCACTTCTTGATCACGTTATAGCTTCTCGACCGTGCTTTGCTTTATCTTCTCGCTCTCTTTTGCGTAAGTTAGCCACCATATATGCTAGTGCTTGCTGCAGCTCCACCTCACTACCCCTTTCCTACCTTTCAGCTTAAATAGTCTTGATCGCGAGGGTGTGAGATTGCTGAGTCCCCGTGACTCACAGATACTTCCAAACAGATGCAGGTGCCGATGATGCCAGTGCAGGGGACGCTACTGAACTCGAGTGGGAGTTTGACGAGGATTCAGGCCGTTACTATGTGTCTTTTCCGGATGTTTAGTAGAGGAGCCCAGTTGGGACGATCGGGGATCTAGCATTTGGGGTTGTCTTTATTTATGTTGGTTCCGTAGTCGGGCCTTGATTGTATTCTGGATGATGTATGATATATTTATGTATTGTATGAAGTGGCGATTGTAAGCCAACTCTTTACCCCTTTCTTATTCAGTACATGGGATGTGTAAAGATTACCCCTCCTGCGACAAGCCTACCATGCGGTTATGCCTCTAAGTCGTTCCCCGACACATGGGAGATATAGCCACATCGTGGGTGTTACACCGAGATCCGCCAGTTTTGACACCGACAACCCCCATCCTTCTCCTCCTTCCACATCCCACGTGCCTCGACCGCCGGTGCGACACCTTCCACCCAAATCACCAAACCCTCCACCAAATAAGGACCACCCTAAGCCATGGTGCACGCAGTATAGCCAGGATCTCAAGGAGCATTTGGCATCGGAGAAGCAAATCGTGGCCGCATGCGCGGATGAGGTCACAATGGCTGCCATTCGTGCCGACCCCCAGATCTTGGAGGAGCACCTTGCCATTTGCTAGATACGCTGGTTAAGTATGCTCGGTTTACCCGTTGCGTGTGTTGCTCCTGCCTTTCCTTCACAAATTCTAGTGAATTGTGCTATCTAATTTTACCATGCAATTTGTTGATCTAGTGTATATGTTCTATATGTCCTGCAATGTGGTGCTCACTTATTAACTCTTTTGTTAATTAGTTGTCGTCTTCAATTAACTGTTTGGTTCAATTCTGCAAATGTGGTGTTCAATTCTTCAGGCTGCAATTTTGTGTTTTCTTCCATGTGAGAAATAAATCAAATTTATCTTTACAAAATACAAGAGAAATGAATACAATTGCTATATTTCCAAGTTGTCAAGCATTCTTGGTTTGGTTATACGCTGTGCAATGTGGTGCTCAGTTAATGTTTGGTTCATTTGTGTTGTGGTGTTTAGTTAACTGTTTGGTTCAATTCTACAATGCGATGTTCAATAGTTGTGGGTGCATTCTGTTATTGTATACCATGTGAGGAATAAATTGAATTTGGCTGTAGTAAATACATGAGAGACAAATACAATTGCTATATTTCCAAGTTGTTAAGCATGCTTGGTTTGGTTAACCGTCTGACCTTCTATTAGGAGTATGTTATATTATGCAATGTGGTGCTCAGTTAATGTTTGGTTCAGTTGTTGTGGTGTTTAGTTAACTGCTTGTCTCAATTCTGCAATGCGATGTCCAATTGTCGTTGGTAGAATTTTGTATTGTTGTGCATGTGAGGAATAAATTGAGTTTGGCTGCACTTAATACATGAGAAACATATACAAGTGCTATATTTCCTAGTTCTTAATCATGCTTGGTTTGGATAAATGGGTTTTCCATGTGGCTTGAATTAATCTGATGAATCTACAATGTGCTAATTTTTCATCAACATATTTTACTGATAGCATGTGAACCCTTACTTAACCTGATGACTAACTACCTTATATGTGTTGTGGGGAAACAATGGGAAGCACTGAGGTTTACAATCGAGGTTAGAACGTGCATGGTCCATTGTCTAATAGCACATTATTGTGCAATTGCGGGAACCATTCTAATATTTAGGTTTTTAACAATTTGGTCTTGCCCATGTAGGTCCTGCTATCAGAGGTTTTGACCCACTGTTCGACCCTTTTTGCATATGGGGAAATGATTTGTCCATGAATATCAATCAAGTCAAGAAACTTAGAAAGATTGTTAGGATAAAGAAATTAGCGACAAAAAACAATATGATCTTTGTCTGCATAATGAAGAAGACATCAGTTCACTACAAGATGGTACTAACTATTATACCTTGCCTTTTTTATTCCTTTGCCCCATTTTCAATATAGAGAAGATATTTATGCACATCCTTGTTTTCAGGCCTTTCCAAAGTAGTTCACCGGTGATTACTGAGGGAGTCTGGGATTAGGGGGTGTTCGGATAGCTGAACTATACCTTCAGCCGGACTCCTGGACTATGAAGATACAAGATTGAAGACTCCGTCCCGTGTCCGGAAGGGACTTTCCTTGGCGTGGAAGGCAAGCTTGGCGATACGGATGTTCAGATCTCCTACCATTGTAACTGACTCTATGTAACCCTAACCCTATCTGGTGTCTATATAAACCGGAGGGTTTTAGTTCGTAGGACAACATACACATCAACAATCATACCATAGGCTAGCCTCTAGGGTTTAGCCTCTCTGATCTCGTGGTAGATCTACTATTGTACTACCCATATCATCAATATTAATCAAGCAGGACATAGGGTTTTACCTCCATCAAGAGGGCCCGAGCCTGGGTAAAACTCCGTGTCCCTTGCCTCCTGTTACCATCCGGCCTAGACGCACAGTTCGGGACCCCCTACCCGAGATCCGCCAGTTTTAACACCGACATTGGTGCTTTCATTGAGAGTTCCTCTATGCCGTTGCCGTCAGGCTCGATGGCTCCTACGATCATCAATGGCGATGCAGTCCAGGGTGAGACCTTCCTCCCTGGACAGATCTTCGTCTTTGGCGGCTTCGCACTGCGGGCCAATTCACCTGGCCATATAGAGCAGATCGAAAGCTATGCCCCTGGCCGTCAGGTCAGGTTTGGAAGTTTAAACTACACGGCTGACATCCGCGGGGACTTGATCCTCGACAGATTCGAACCACTGCTGAGCGCGCCGCACTGTCACGACGAGCATGATCTAGCTCTGCCGCCGAACAGTGCCCTAGAGGCCGCACCCGCATCGGCTCCGACCCTTAGTTCGGAGCCGACCGCGCCGATCGAGGATGGGCGGTTGGACGCCACCTCAGGGGCTGCGATCCAAATGGCGGTTGAGCCGAACACCAGCCCCGTACTCTGCGAGGCTCATGACTCCAAGGAGCCAGACTCCTCTCCGGACTCCGAACCCTCCGCGCCCCTGCCAGTCGAATCCGATTGGGCGCCGATCATGGAGTTCACTGCCGCAGACATCTTTCAGCACTCGCCTTTTGGCGATATCCTGAAGTCACTGAAGTCTCTCTCTTTATCAGGAGAGCCCTGGCCGGACTACGGTCAGCAAGGTTGGGGTACGGACGATGAAGAAATTCAAAACCCACCCACCACCCACTTTGTAGCCACTGTCGACGACTTAACCGACATGCTCGACTTCGACTCCGAAGACATCGACGGTATGGACGCCGATGAAGGAGATGATGAAGAGCCAGCGCCTACTAGGCCCTGGAAAGCCACCTCGTCATATGACATATACATGGTGGACACCCCAAAAGAGGGAGAGGGCGATGGAACAGCGGAGGATGACCCCTCCAAGAAACATCCTAAGCGCCGACGTCAGCGGCGCCGCTCAAAATCCCGCCAGCACAAAAACGGTGATTCCAGCATGGGAGATAATAATACTCTGGAGAGTGCCGAAGAAAACCCCCTCCAGCAAGACTTAGCACAGGAGGATGGAGAAACCAGCCCTCATGAGAGAGCGACAGACAGAGAGGTCGAGGACGATAATTATATACCTCCCTCCGAAGACAAGGCAAGCCTCGACGACGATGAATTCGTTGTGCCAGAGGATCCCGTTGAGCAAAAGCGTTTCCAATGCAGGCTTATGGCCACGGCAAGAAGCCTCAAGAAAAAACAGCAACAGCTCCGAGCTGATCAAGATTTGCTGGTCGATAGATGGACCGAAGTCCTTGCGGCCGAAGAGCATAAACTCGAACGCCCCTCCAAGAGTTACCCAAAGCGCAGGTTGCTACCCCAATTAGAGGAGGAAGCACTTGATGCGGCCGAACGACCACCTCATGGCCGCGACAGAGAGGCCTCCCGGCCCTCCACTCAAGCCGCACCCCGTACCAAGGCACGGGAATATGCGCCGGACTTACGAGACATGTTGGAAGACAAGTCAAGGCAAACATGTTCGATCTACGGATCGTGTGGGCATCCCACGGCTCGAGACGGTAAACGTCAGGACGGCCACACATTCGGTAGGGCCGAACACCATAGACAAAGCTCATCGCAGCTACGTCATGATATTGCCCAGTACAGAGGCGCCGCACACCCACTGTGCTTTACAGACGAAATAATGGATCATCAAATCCCCGAGGGTTTCAAACCCGTAAATATTGAATCATATGATGGCACAAAAGACCCTGCGGTATGGATCGAGGATTATCTCCTTCATATCCACATGGCCCGTGGCGACGATTTTCACGCCATCAAATACCTCCCACTCAAGCTTAAAGGACCAGCTCGGCATTGGCTCAACAGCTTGCCAAGAGGATCAATCAGTTGCTGGGAGGACCTGGAAGCCGCATTCCTCGACAATTTCCAGGGCACTTATGTGTGACCCCCAGACGCCGATGACCTAAGTCACGTAATCCAGCAGCCAGAGGAATCGGCCAGACAATTCTGGACACGGTTCCTAACAAAGAAAAATCAAATAGTCGACTGTCCGGACGGTGAGGCCCTAGCAGCCTTCAAGCACAATATCCGTGATGAGTGGCTGGCCCGGTACCTCGGACAGGAAAAGCCGAAATCTATGGCAGCACTCACGACACTCATGACCCGCTTTTGCGCGGGAGAAGATAGCTGGCTTGCTCGTAGCAACAACATAACCAAGAACCCTGGTAGTTCGAACACCAGGGACATTAGTGGCAGGTCGCGTCGCAACAAGCAGAAGCGCCGCATTAACGGCGACAATGCAGATGATACGGTAGTTAATGCCGGATTCAAAGGCTCTAAATCCAGTCAGCGGAAAAAGCCATTCAAAAGGAATCCTAGGGGGCCGTCCAGTTTGGACCGAATACTCGACCGCTTATGCCAGATACATGGCACCCCCGAAAAGCCGGCCAATCACACCAACAGGGATTGTTGGGTGTTCAAGCAGGCAGGCAAGTTAACTGCCGAAAATGAGGACAAGGGGCTGCATAGCGATGACGATGAGGAGCCCCGGCCGCCGAACAACAGTGGACATAAGGGTTTTCCCCCACAAGTGCGGACGGTGAACATGATCTACGCAACCCACATCCCCAAGAGGGAGTAGAAGCGCGCGTTAAGGGACGTATATGCGATAGAACCGGTCGCCCCAAAGTTCAACCCATGGTCCTCCTGCTCGATCACCTTTGATCGAAGGGACCATCCCACTAGCACCCGTCACGGCGAATTCGCCGCATTGGTTCAAGACCCAATTATTGACGGATTTCATCTCACTAGAGTCCTTATGGACGGCGGCAGCAGCCTGAACCTGCTTTACCAGGATACAAGTGCGGAAAATGGGCATAGATCCCTCGAGGATTAAGCCCACCAAAACGACCTTTAAAGGCGTAATACCAGGTGTAGAGGCCAACTGTACAGGCTCAGTCACACTTGAAGTGGTCTTCGGATCTCCGGATAATTTCCGAAGCGAGGAGTTAATCTTCGACATAGTCCCGTTTCGCAGTGGTTATCACGCACTGCTCGGGCGAACCGCATTCGCTAAGTTCAATGCGGTACCGCATTACGCATACCTTAAGCTCAAGATGCCAGGCCCTCGAGGAGTAATTACGGTCAATGGAAACACCGAACGCTCCCTCCGAACGGAGGAGCACACGGCGGCCCTTGCAGCGGAAGTACAAAGCAGCCTCTCCAGGCAGTTCTCCAGTCCGGCCATTAAACGTCCGGACACCGTCAAGCGCGCCCGGAGTAACCTACAACAAGACCGCCTGGCACATTCCGAGCAGGCGTAGCAATGTGGCCCACAACCCCAACCCTCGCAAAAAGGCGACGCCAGTACTTCGCGTCCATAACTACGCTCTGGAAATACCATGGGCATAGGGGGAGGGGCACCATCATGGCACGCCCAAAACACGGCTTAAACCGCACCAGGGGCTGCCGATTTTTTACTTTTCTCTTACTTCCCGGACTCTACTCTTCGGAAGGCTTGTTCGGCAGTTCAATTGCCGCACAAACGATGCAAGGACCAGGGAAGCAGACAAGCCATGCCGCATTACGGAAATCCCAGGTGGTCTCTATCACGATCAGTATACCTGTTTCGCATACTATTCCGCAGCTTGCCCCTGGAGCAGACATGTTAAATAGTCCAACTTTTCGTTTATCGCATTACTTGTATCATTCTGCTTTGATCGCATCTATTTTAATAAACAATGCATAGCTTTTGTCTATTTTTTGCATTACCATTTTTTATATATATGGTCCTTAACGACATGTTGCACCCGTACACTTTGGTACGGCCAAAATACGCCAGGGGCTTCAGTACCCCTCAACATGGTGTGAGAAGTCCGAACACTTTAACAAGTGCAGCACCCCGAACTTATAGCATTATATGCATCGGCTCCGAATCATGTCATGGGTCAATAGTTGGGTTTGCCCGGCTCCTATGTTTTGGTGCCTTACGTTCCGCTATATCGGCTAAGGTAGCACTAGGAGAACCACTGCGATTGTGCTCTAGTTGAGCTGGGTCGAGCACCTCAGTGGAGAAAGCTAAAACTGACCGTCATGATGAGGCGAGAGCTGGTCGCTGTTCGAGAGGTCTTTTCGAGTCCTTAAAGACTTATGCCGCTTAGGGCGAGGCGTCGGCTCTGTCCGGCCAAGGTGTGGATAGCGTCCCCAACTTGGTCTTCCTAATACTAGGGGCTTCGCTGAAATTTAAAATTATAGAATTCTATGGCTAAGTGAGAGTGTTCACGCATTATAGTCCGATTGCCTCGTTCGTTGGGCTGAGCGCCTCCCTCGAATGACCCAAATATGGGAAAAAGAGCGCCCAGGTTTATCCCCGAACACCCCAGCACTAGCAGCAAGGGGGCAGAAGCCGACAACTCGCCATCTCTCAGTATTGATAAACAGCCGCACAGAAGGTAATATTTTAAATTCAAGCAGCATTGCTTAGCGCATATGAACAAGTTTTCAGCGCACAGGATAACACGAGCGGGTTTTACTCAACAAATACATCCTTGGTACATTCATCCGCAACAAGGCGGGCACCCTTCAGAACATCCTTATAATAATTCTCGGGCTTGCGATGCTCTTTCCCCGGCGGTGGCCCGTCCTTCACAAGCTTCTTCGCATCCAGCTTGCCCCAGTGCACCTTAGCACGGGAAAGGGCCCTACGGGCACCTTCAATGCAGACGGAGCACTTGATGTCTTCAAGCCTCGGATAGGCCTCCACCAGCCGCCGCACCAGCCCGAAATAGCTCCCAGGCAGAGCCTCTCCAGGCCACAGCTGAACTAGGAGGCCCTTCATGGCCTGTTCGGCCGCCTTGTGGAGCTCGACCAGTTGCTTCAGTTGGTCGCTCAGGGGCACGGGGTGTCCGGCCTCAGCGTACTGAGACCAGAACACCTTCTCCATCGAGCTGCCCTCCTCGGCTTGATAGAATGCGGCGGCATCGGATACACTCCGGGGAAGATCTGCGAACGCTCCTAGAGAGCTCCGGATTCGGGTAAGTAACAGGTAACTCACGTTTATGTGTTTGCTTTGCATAGAGAATGCCTTACCCGCCGCAATCTTCTTCACCTCATCCAACTCCTGGAGGGTCTTCTGGGATTCGGCCTTGGCAGATTTGGCATTTTCAATAGCCACAGCAAGCTCGGACTCTTGCGTCTTTGAGTCACGCTCCAAACTCTCATGTTTTTCCATGAGAGCCTGAAGCTCTTGCCGCACCTTGCCAACCTCGGCCTCATACTTCGCCCGCTCGATGCGCTCCGAGGCTGAATTCTTCTCGGCCTCGTCCAGCGCTTGCTTAAGGGTCACCACCTCAGACGTGGCCCCTACAATAGCCATGATAATCCTGTCATTTTTTGCAATTGCACATTTTATATATACTTTTAACAAGGTATTTATTACCTTCATTGTCCTCGAGCTGCTTCTTGGCACGCTCGAGCTCTTGCTCGGACCTTTCGAGTTCCTGCTTTAGCGTGTCCACTTCCGTAGTCAACGCGGCGGACGCAAGCAGGGTAGCCTGCACATGCATATTGACTCATTTTTCTTAGACTCCTGCGAATTCTATTTGATCCTCTATTCGACTTTTCTTCCCGAACGCCAAACAGACCATCAGGGGCTACTGTCTATGTGGTACTATTATTTACGCATTCTTTACTTACCTCAAAGCCTGTTAAAAGGCTTGTACAAGCTTCAGTCAGTCCGCTCTTGGAGGACTGAACCTTCTGGATCACCGCACTCATAATAGTGCGGTGCCCCTCGTCGATGGAGGCACCTTGGAGCGCCTCCAACATATTGTCCGGCGCCTCCGGTTGGACGGAGGTCACTGGCCCGGCGGGCTTGCTCCTCTTGGAAGGAGGTCCCCCGCCGGACTCTGGAACTTTTGAAGATTCCGGAGCGGTGTCCGGCCTAGGGCCGGACATGGAGCCCTGGGGGGTTTCATCCCCTTTACTCGTGGAATCCGGGAGGTCGCCTTGCGGCGCCTTCGGGACCACCTCCTCCCTGCTGGGAACCTGTTGGGACAACACCTCGGTGTCGTCCGTAGGGCGGGGGGAGGAAGCCGTCGGAAGCGAGTTCACGTCCGACGAGACCAGTGAGTCGCTCGACAACGCGTCGAGCCGGTCTTTGGGTGGGCTACATAAACACATTCGACATAAGGGAAAGCTGTGCAATAAATGAATACTATGAATTACTTTGGTATCCGGATACTTACGATTTCGCCAGGGGCTTGGCCCTGGGCACCCACTCCTCTCTGCCGTCGTCGGCGTCAGTGGAGTAGTCTGGAGAAAGGGTTTTCCCCTTCTTGGACCCTTCGGCCTCCCTAGTTGGGGCGGCCTTCCTTTTCTTCCCTTCCCCCGCTGGAGGGGGAGGGGTCTCTTCTTCCTCCTCCTCGTCTTCATGGGAGGAGTGCGCCTCGGATTCGTCGGATGGTGAATCCGACACCTCCGGGCGTCGGGCACTCTTTCGAGTCCCCGTGGCCTTCTTCTTGGCCCTCTTCTCCGGCACCACATAGGGTGCCGAAACTAGCAGCTTCGCCAGGTGAGCGTCCGCTGGGCCTTCGGGCAAAGGAGCCGGACAGTTGATCTGTCCGGACGTCACCTGCCAGTCCTGTCAGAGGAAAGGGAGCTTAGATCCCGCATAGAATCAAACTATGTAAAACTGATACCCTGTAAAAGGAAAAACAGCTTACTGCGAGCGCGTGATGCTGCACGCTGAATCCGCGATCCTCGATAGCGGATGCAGGAGCCTCGGCGCCCTTGAAAAGCATCCTCCAGGCATCTTCGTATGTCGTGTCGAAGAGCCTATTTAGAGTTTGATGATGCGCCGGGTCGAACTCCCACAGATTGAAGGCCCGTCGTTGACACGGGAGGATCAAGCGGATGAGCATAACCTGGACTACGTTGACGAGTCTGAGCTTCTTGTCCACTAGGGTTTTGATGCATGTTTGGAGTCCGGTCAGCTCTCCTTTTTTACCCCACGACAGGCCGGTCTCCTTCCAGGAGGTGAGCCGCGTAGGGGGTCTGGACCGAAACTCGGGGGCTGCGACCCATTCGGGGTCGCATGGCTCGGTGATGTAAAACCACCCCGATTGCCATCCCTTCAGGGTCTCCACAAAGGAGCCCTCGAGCCACAGGACGTTGGCCAGCTTGCCAACCATGGCACCGCCGCACTTCGCCTGGCTGCCGCGCACCACCTTTGGCTTGACGTTGAAAGTCTTAAGCCATAGGCCGAAATGGGGGCGGATGCGGAGGAACGCCTCGCACACGACGATGAACGCCGAGATGTTGAGGACGAAGTTCGGGGCCAGATCATGGAAATCCAGGCCGTAGTAGAACATGAGCCCTCGGACAAATGGATGCAGAGGGAAGCCCAGTCCGCGGAGGAAATGGGGGAGGAATACCACCCTCTCATGGGGCCTAGGAGTGGGGATGAGCTGCCCCTTTTCGGGAAGTCGGTGCGCGATATCGCTAGCCAGATATCCGGCCTTCCTCAGCTTTTTGATGTGTCCCTCCGTGATGGAGGAGACCATCCACTTGCCTCCCGCTCCGGACATGACTGGAGAAGGTTGAGGTGGTAGTGCGGACTTGGGCGCTGGAGCTTGAGTGCGCAATAATGGATAGGAAAAGGAGGAAGAAGGCGTGGGTGAAAAGGTGGATCCTTATCCCCTTATATGGGTGGACGCAACAACGTGTCCCCACCAGCCTGATAAAACTCGCTTATCTCCAAGCGCCGTAATCAATGGCGCGTTTGGGTTACCCACGCCCGTATTGATGAGAATCCTGGAATAAGGGGACATGATCTCTGCTTTAACAAGACGTGCCAAGGAAACTGCCTCGCGTAACGCGCTAAGATGGGACAGTAAAACGGTTCGAATAAAAGCTTGGCCGTGGTGTGATGTCACACTATGGAATACGTCAGCAGATTAGATTTGTGTAAATATTATTCTCTCTATGGCGATATGTGGAAACTTATTTTGCAGAGCCGGACACTATCTTTGTGTTCAAAATCTTCTATGAAGTACTTGGAGGAGGAACCCGCCTAGCAATGTCGAAGACAATTTGCGTGCCGGACTCGTCGTCATTGAAGCCTGGTTCAGGGGCTACTGAGGGAGTCCTGGATTAGGGGGTGTTCGGATAGCCGAACTATACCTTCAGCCGGACTCCTGGACTATGAAGATACAAGATTGAAGACTCCGTCCCATGTCCGGAAGGGACTTTCCTTGGCGTGGAAGGCAAGCTTGGCGATACGGATGTTCAGATCTCCTACCATTGTAATCGACTCTATGTAACCCTAACCCTATCCGGTGTCTATATAAACCGGAGGGTTTTAGTCCGTAGGACAACATAGACATCAACAATCATACCATAGGCTAGCTTCTAGGGTTTAGCCTCTCTGATCTCGTGGTAGATCTACTATTGTACTACCCATATCATCAATATTAATCAAGCAGGATGTAGGGTTTTACCTCCATCGAGAGGGCCCAAACCTGGGTAAAACTTCATGTCCCTTGCCTCCTGTTACCATCCGGCCTAGACGCACAGTTCGGGACCCCCTACCCGAGATCCGCCGGTTTTGACACCGACAAGCAGCCATAACAATGTGTGTGTGATGCAGGACACACGGTTAATTCATTCAAACTGTTTGCGATGAGGTAGAACAACAGAAAGGGGCAGCCATATCAATGTATGTGCGATATACGACATACGGTTAACTTGGACAAACTATTTTCGATTAGGGATCACAACAGAAACGGTTCAACTTAACAAGATGTGTGTGATATGCATCATACAATTCACATGGATGAACTGTTTGCGATGAGCCAAAAGAACACAAACGAGTCGTGTGAACAAGATGTGTGTGATACGTGGCAAACAGCCGACTCGGATGAACTGTTTGTGATGAGAAATTACAACACAGACGGTCAATACAGTTACTTCGTGTGTGATTCTGTGTGTACAAAAAACTTTGAAAAATACAAACTAGTTGCTTGTGGTGGCTAGGAGTATCGCACATGATGCGTCTGTGAGTACTCGTGTGCGATGATTAGTATGTTACACATACGTTTCCTTATGTGAACATGTGTGTGAATTTGCAATATGGACAGTTAATATGCAAATGCCTTCTGGACATCGGGCACACGCTTAAACTCAATGAACTGTGTACAATCCTAATACTTTCCATGAAAATTTATGAACTTGGGTAACAACATTTAGTAACATATATATAGTGGTTACACTATTCGACAAAAGGAGGATCTTCGTCACACGGTTTTGACAACCATGTGGTCCATATCTACATACTTAACGAAGTAACAACTATCACATTTTAAGAGGCTAAGGGCCAACAACCATATGGTCTATATCTACATACTTAACATATATAGTAATAATTAGCACATTTTAAGAGGCTGAGGGCTAACAACCACAACTATCCACTGGAAGCAGCTTGATCACGACGACTCGGCATCTCGTCAATGAAAAAGAAGAGCACTCATGTGCCTTGGTAGAGCAGGAGTATACCAGTGTCTCCAATTTTCCAATATGGATGCATTGCCATGAGAAGCGAGAACTTGTTAATTTGAATGGTTCCATTTTTTGCGGGAAATGCAGTACCTTGCAATCACTTTGGCATTATTAGCAGGCACAAGTGTAATTCGACCACGCCGGCAAATCGATCCAAGAACGGCTATAGGGGGCAATTTCTGTTGACATGTAGAAATAAAAACAATTGTAACATATCGTTGAAGATATATATAGTTTATGAGCATCAACATTAAAATAAGAATTTTAACCAGTGCTTTGTGCACACAATTGGTCTTGTTCAATGTGTGCACCATAAGTCTAGTTAATCCCATCCAAAATCCAGCGTTCATACGTTGTGCTATATCTGTCAGATTATCAACAAAGTTTATGACATGCTTCAAGTCCTTCCGGTGAAATTTGGTACGCTGAGTAACATACAGATTGTTCACTATGCATCCAACATATCCTACTTAAAACGTGGAAAGGTATTATTTATTCAGAACATGGCAGAAGAATATATAGTGTGCATAAATTTGTAAACCGAATTCGTTACTACCTAGGAACGGAGTCAGAATATGATATCATAATTGGTTGCTTAAATAGTGATCAATTGGTTGCTTAAATAGTAATATGACAGCATGAAGAGAGTTGAAAGGACACTAACCTTGATCAGACTTTGATCGGCTGATGACGTTGGGGAAGTAAACATCCATGTTAATTAGACCAGGCTGTGGTGCACACACTAGAATTTTATTGCCAGCTTTCAGTTCATAACACTTAGACATTTTTCTCCAAAGGTCCGCATTAAAATAGGAGTGACCATCTTTATCAAGTTTTACGCTAATCGTCATCGTAAATCCATGTTGCGTTGTCAATATGACATCCTGGGAGTCATCAGCAAAGTAAAGCCCAAGATTTCCTTCTACTGTTGTTCTTGCAAAGCAAGGGATGTACTGCTTGAAATGAAAATTAAGATCGTAAATTAGATATATTGAAAAAACCGAGCAAGATGCAAATATGGGAGTAACTGATAGAACATATCCATATATAGATGCAAGCAAAGTACAAAAATATATAATTAAAAATAGATAATGTAACAAAGATTAGATGCAAATATATAAATAATCTAGCAACAGACACTATATGTTCACAAATTTAGGCCATGCCGACTGTGGTAGGTTGACATTGAACATACCGAGCGCTCCCTGAAGTCGTCCGGAATGGTGAGATGGAACTTCGTTTCTGACCGGCCACAACCACAGTTGCCCGATTTGTGCTCGCACTTTGCACACATGAATGAACACCCATGAATCAGCTAGAACAAAAATGATTCCATGGTGATTTCCGCCGGTTGATTAATAGCGACGGACGGACTGCGATAAGAGATGAGTGAACATTTTGCTAATTAAGTTGATTACCTTCCCCATGAGAAAAATCCCCGACCCAATCCCGCAGAAAACCCTAGTCGACCAGAGTCTAGAATGTCGGTGCAGATAGGAGGCGGAAAGCGGTCGAGGCAAAATCCGGTGTCGTTTGGAGCGCGACCTACGCCCGCCGCCAACAGCCGTCGAGCTTAGGGTGCAGAGTTGCAGAGGATTCCGCGGCGTGTGAGTGGGGACGAAGTGGGCGAGGGTTTTCTTTTCCTTTTGCATGTGTGAGTGAACACACACGGTTCGCAGAGGCGACGGAGATGAATCGTGTGCGATAGTAAATCACCGAGATTCAATGGGAATCCAAATTTCCTTTGTCCTTCATCCATGAGTTTTTTCTACGATGAACATAAATCCTGCTAATCACCGTGTTCAAATTTGACACTTTTCCGGGTTCATTTACAATATTTAGGGGATTATGTGCATTTTGTAGGCATTAATGCACGTAATTCAAATTCAAACAATTGGTGCATGAAAGGGTGCACAAGAACGGTCTGGAAAAACCATACTTGTGGTATTTAGTAATTTCTCAAGCCTTTTACAAGGAATGGGCAAAGATTTCAATGGAATGCGTGGCAATACTCAACCACAAACGCGTCATTTACTGGGTTATCAACTATAGAACAATGAAATATGTGCTTGAAAAACATGACGGTTGGCATGGTGCCATGGTATGGCCTCACTGTTCCCTGGTTAAAACCTGAGAAGGTTTGATTTATGTCGTCATGCACACCCTTCATAAATCGAACCATCACTGAGGAAGTTCAATGCTTTCGAGAGGGAAATCACCAAGATTGAAGGGGAATCCAAATTTCCGTCCTAGCTTGTCATCCAGTTTTTTCCAACGATCAACATACCACCTCAAATGAAACATGTTCAAATTTGAAATTTTTCCAAACTCGTTTACCATATTTAGGGGATTGTGTGCATTTTCTAGGCATTAATTATGCACATAATTCAAATTCAAACAATCGGTGCATGAAAAGGTGCACAGGAATGGTCTGGAAAACCATGCTCGTGCAATACAAAAAATGAAACACATGGTTGGAAAACATGACGCCTGGTGTGGAGCCATGGTATGGCCTCACCATGCCCTGGTAAAAATTCGAGAATGTTTTCCTTATGTCGTGATGCGCGCCTTTCATAAAACGAACCATCATCCGAGGAAGCTTCATGGTTTCGAGGGGGAAATCACCAAGATTGAAGGGGGATCCAAATTTCCTTTGTCCTTTGTCCATGAGTTTTTTTCTACGATGAGCATACAACCTGCAAATCACCGTGTTCAAATTTGGCACTTTTCCGGGTTCATTTGGCATATTTAGGGGATTATGTGCATTTCTTAGGCATTAATGCACATAATTCAAGTTCAAACAATCGATGCATGAAAGGGTCCACAAGAACGGCCTAGAAAACCATGATCGTGCCATTTAGTAAATTCTCTTGCCTTTTACAAGGAATGGATTGATATTTCGATGAAATGTGTGGCAATAGTCAACCACAAGTGTCTGTTTGTTGGGTTTTCAACTATAGAAAAAAATGAAACAAATGCTTAAAAAACATGACGCCTGGCATGGTGCCATTGTATGACCTCACCATGCCTTGGTATAAATTTGAGAAGGTTTGGCTTATGTTGTCATGCACGCCCTTCATAAATCGAACCATCACCGAGGAAGTTCCATGCTTTTGAAAGGCAAATCCTCAAGATTGAAGGGGAATCCAAATTTTCTTCCTTCTTTGCCCTGGAGTTTTTTCTACGATGAACATACACCCTGCAAATCACCGTGTTGAAATTTGGCATCTTTCCGGGCTCATTTACCATATTTAGGGGATTATGTGCATTTTCTAGGCATTTAGCGCATATAAATCCAATGCAGCTACAGGTGCACAGGTGTGATGTGAGGGACATGGATTGCCGTTAGATCACGGCGCATCCAACGGTGCACGTGTGCCATCCGCGTGGCTGGGATTCCAGCCAATCATAACGCAACACACAATAGGCTCAGCACAGACTGTTTCTGGAAGTGACGGAGATGAACCATGTGCGATAATGAACGAGCAAAATTGTAAGGGGAGCCAAATTTCTGTTGTCGTTTGTGGTTGAGCTCTTGAATACCACTGCACTGTACGGCTGCCCGGCCCCTCCGTCCCAGAGCTCTCTCCAGGCGTCGTCCATGGCACCGTGGCGCACAGTAACTGCTAAGGAAGTGATGGCATCCCGCCGCGTCGTGTTCCTCGCCGCCCGTGACCGCACACATGGTAAGGAAGGGATGGCATCTCACTGCGCCATGTTCATCGTCGGCGGCCAGACAGTTACATGGGCAGACTTTGAGGCTGCAATGGAAAACATGATCTAGAGGCGGCCAAAGCCGCACAGAAGGAGCGGAAAAGGCAGAAAGCAGTCAAGAAAAGAGAGTCCCGCTACCGCAAGAAAAAAGAGGCCGCACGCTGTGGTGAGGAGAACGTCGGCGTCTGGCCAGCATGCCCTGATGGCAGCATGTGAGAAGTAGTTTAAGTTTGTAGTATTAGAGAAAATTACCAGTACTACTTTAAGTTTGTAGTATTAAGGTACAAGGTCGGTAAGAGCATCCTTTGAGGGCTTTGAGCGTTGATTAGCATGTGTGCCCGTGTGCGTTTTTTTGCGTTAATCATTAGAAGATCACAAAACACACGGTTTCTATGCCGTACCCGTCTGTGTTTTTTGCGTTAATGGCCCATAAGTCAGTTACTGTGCAATATTTCCTAATAAACCAGGCGTACCATTGACCGAAAAAAATCAAGTACATGTGTACATTTTTTTGGAGACGTGATCTGCCAACTTTCTTTTTTCTCGCACATGAGTATTTTATGCGCTTCATCTACGTTGTGTGTTTCCCCCGCCCAAGTTTCAAATTTCGCACCGAAATTTTCATTAGGCGCACAATTTCAGAATTTATTCCTCCAACCACATCCCCTTCCCCTCAGTATTCCCCTCCCTCGGGCCTTCCCCTACCGGCATCTCAAACCGCCGCGCCCCCCGCCAGGAGCTGATGGGGGTCCATGGCGCGATGGCCGCCGGGCGTGTTGACCAGGAGGAACACCTCGCCTCCGTCGCTACCACCAAAATGGTGTAGGCTCTGTCTGTGATGCCCCCAATTCAATCATACACTAATCATGCACGCAAACGTGTACGATCGAGATCAGGGACTCACGGGAAGATATCACAACACAACTCTAAAACATAAATAAGTCATACAAGCATCATAATACAAGCCAGGGGCCTCGAGGGCTCGAATACAAGTGCTCGATCATAGACGAGTCAGCGGAAGCAACAATATCTGAGTACAGACATAAGTTAAACAAGTTTCCTTAAGAAGGCTAGCACAAACTGGGATACAGATCGAAAGAGGCGCAGGCCTCCTGCCTGGATCCTCCTAAACTACTCCTGGTCGTCGTCAACGGCCTGCACGTAGTAGTAGGCAACTCCAGAGTAGGAGTTGTCGTCGAAGGTGGCGTCTGGATCCTGGGCTCCATCGTCTGGTCGCAGCAATCGGGTAGAGAAATGGGAAAAAGGGGGAACAAGGCAACCGTGAGTACTCATCCAAAGTACTCGCAAGCAAGGAGCTACACTACATATGCATGGATATATGTGTAAAGGGCCATATCAGTGGACTGAACTGCAGAATGCCAGAATAAGAGGGGGATAGCTAATCCTGTCGAAGACTACGCTTCTGGAAACCTCCGTCTTGCAGCATATAGAAGAGAGTAGACTGAAGTCCTCCAAGTAGCATCGCATGGCATAATCCTAACCGATGATCCTCCCCTCGTCGCCCTGTGAGAGAGCGATCACCGGTTGTATCTGGCACTTGGAAGGGTGTGTTTTATTAAGTATCCGGTTCTAGTTGTCATAAGGTCAAGGTACAACTCCAAGTCGTCCTGTTACCAAAGATCACGGCTATTCGAATAGATTAACTTCCCTGCAGGGGTGCACCACATAACCCAACACGCTCGATCCCATTTGGCCGGACACACTTTCCTGGGTCAAGCCCGGCCTCGGAAGATCAACACGTCATAGCCCTACCTAGGCACAACAGAGAGGTCAGCACGCCGGTCTAAATCCTATGGCGCAGGGGTCTGGGCCCATCGCCCTTTGCACACCTGCATGTCGCGAACGCGGCCGGAAGCAGACCTAGCCTAGCAGGCGTTCCAGTCCAATCCGGCGCGCGCCGCTCAGTCGCTGACGTCACGAAGGCTTCGGCTGATACCACAACGTCGAGTGCCCATAACTGTCCCCGCGTAGATGGTTAGTGCGTATAGGCCAGTGGCCAGACTCAGATCAAATACCAAGATCTCGTTAAACGTGTTATTTTGAAATAACCGCGAACACCGACCAGGGACAGACCCACCTCTCTCCTAGGTGGTCTCAACCTGCCCTGTCGCTTCGCCACAAAGATCCACACAGAGGGCCGTCGGGAAAGTATGTCCTTCCAGCCCCCAATTCATGAATCAACCGCGGGTACTCCTCAAGCCAACCCGACTTTAGTCATCACATGTATCATGTATAAAGTATATAGTATATACCCGTGATCACCTCCCGAGTGATCACGGCCCGATAGTATAGCATGGCAGACGGACAAGAATGTAGGGCCACTGATGATAAACTAGCATCCTATACTAAGCATTAGGATTGCAAGTAAAGGTAACAACAGTAGTAGCAAGGACAGCTATGCATCAGGATAGGATTAACGAAAGAGTAACATGCTACACTACTCTAATGCAAGCAGTATAGAGGAGAGTAGGCGATATCTGGTGATCAAGGGGGGGCTTGCCTGGTTGCTCTGGCAAGAGAAGGGTTCGCCGATGTAGTTGTACTCGGTGGCATCAGCGCCGGTCTCGGGGTCTACCGGGGAAGAAGAGGGGGAAGAAACGAGTAAATATGAGCAAACAAAGCATCACAAAACATAACGACGCAATACACGGTGCTAGATATGCCCTAACGCAGGTAGGAAGTGATACCGACGAAGGGGAGACATCCGGGAAAGGATTCCCCAGTGTTTCGTGTTTTCGGACAGGTGAACCGAAGGGGAAAGTTGTGAGTTTCCATAGGTTAGGGATGTGTGGCGGATGAACGGGCTGCGTATCCTATTTGTCTCGTCGTTCTAAGAAACTTTCATGTACAAATTATTTTCATCCGACTTACGGTTTATTTTCTATGAATTATTAAAGTTTTTAAATCATTTCGGAAAAACAGAATTAATTTAAATAGAAAACAGGGTTATGACATCATCATGACATTAGCATGATGTCAGCAGTCAACAGGGCTGTTAACTGGGTCAAACTTACATGTGGGGTCGTTCTGTCATAGACCTAACTAAACTACCAGTTTTAATTAACTAAATTAGGTAGTTAGGCTAATTTAAACAGAGTTAATTAAGTTAATTTACTGATTTGCTAATTAATTAATTGATTAATTTTATATGTTATTAAAATTCGTTCTAAACAGGGGGTGGGCCCCTGTGGTCAGTGGCACAAGGCCACGCCCTGGCTATGGCACACACACAGGGGGCCATCTATGGCCATGGTGTGGCCAGGGGAGGCACTGGCCGCGCCGGAGAGGCCGGCGAGCGAGGGCGGAGCGAGCGGCGCTGGCAGTGGCGGCCGTGGCGGATGCGGCGCAGGCGGGCGGCGGCGTGCGCGTGTGGAGGAGGACGCGGTCGCCATGGCGATGGTTGTGGCGAGCGCGAGCGAGGTGACAGTGCAGGCCGCAAAGCACGGCGAGGTCGACGGGTGGGGAAGAGGGCGGCAGCGCGGTGGGGTAGAGCAGCAGCAGAGGGTCGGCCACGGCGCGGGTGCAACACATGGAGGCTGTAGTGGTGGAGGGCGAGTGCGGCCTGGAGCGGCGGGCACGACGTCGGGCGAGCTGGACGGTGTTCGACAGGGGGAGAGGGGAAGAGGGGGCCGAGGGCCTCACTGTAGTTGTAGGGCTCATGGCAATGGGGAGCGGGGAGGAGGTCGGGGAAAACGGGGACAGTGGCGGGGAGGCGGTCCGGCGAGGGAAGAACTCCGAGCGATAGCATCAGGGACCGGCTCGGGCGTCGATCCAGATCGAGACGAGAGGAATCCGGCAGAGAGGCTCGGTGCGGCGACCCTGGAGGAGCGGGCGGGTGGAGGTGGCGGTCCTCAGGCATGGCGTGCCGGGTGGAGGCGTCAGGCGACGACGCGGTCGTGGGGGAGGGAAGTGGGTCGCTCCCCCGATCCAAAAACGGGGCGGAGTGGGGGAGCGAGCGAGTGGGGGGAGTGGGGGCGATAGGCTAGGGTTTCTGTCGGTGGGGAGGTTATGGAGGGGTTAGGTGGGCCGGCCGGTTGGATGGCCAGCTGGGCTGAGGCCCAGCACGGGGGGGGGGGTGGGGGGGGTTCCCTTACTTTGTTATTTTTTTGTTTTACCTCTTGATCATTTCTCTTTTAGTCTATAATGTATTTTAGTTTAATTAAAGGATAAAATAAGCTTCTAAATTAGTATTATCATTTAACCCACGGCTATAAAAAGTTTGACCCCTAAATAAAATGTTTTAATATTTTATAATTTAGAAAAGGCATTTAATTAATGTTTTAGTTACTGTTTTTAATTATCATTGTGCATTTAATTATTTTATAGAAATGTTGTTTGTCTACCAATATTACCTATGATTTAATTGCCACAAACCGAACATTTTTGTTTTATTGTTTGAAAACTTTTGTTGTATGCCATATTTGGAATTTGAATGTTGAATCGGTTTTTTGAACTAACGAGGGATTAGCAACAGTAACGGAGGTGACATGGCATCCTTAGCAGAGTTTTTCTGTAGCCTAATTATCCGGGCGTCACAATTCTCCTCCACTACAAGAAATCTCGTTCCGAGATTTAACAGGGGAGTAAGGGGGAAAGTTCTGGTTACGAAATTTTAACGGGTGTCATCGGTCTTGGTTGCTCTTCTCGAAGGGGTCGATCCATTACGTTTATGTCTTCGTTCCACTGCTTCAGGTCATCATTATGAAGTCGTAATCCTTTCTTCAGGGGTTCCTTCGTACTTACGAATAGGTAAGGGGCGGCTTTACAACAATTGAATGTTATAAAGGAAAATCATCTTGGCGGGGGTATCCCAAGAATGATCATAAGAGTATCTCTCGAGTTGAACAAATGAAACACATCGAGAGCAAAGTAAGAAGGTACCATAAGAAGTTTGAAATAGATAGACAATCGTCATTGCCTGAAACAAGGCAATGGGTATAGATATTGTGTTTAATACCAGAATTGAAGATCACATGGGTGGTGGCTCGTGAATTACATACGAAGCCAAGCATGAGGAATAACTTTAGAAACAGGTTTGTACAGGAGAGTCAGGTTTCGATCCTGTGGGACTGTGGGTTATGGGCCCACCATGTGTGTTAATAGCAGGAAGGACGATGACGTCTTGCACGATCATGTAAGCAAGGCATGTCACGGGATAGATTGTTGGTTATGTCGGCAACAACATCGGTACCAAGGGCGAGGGACGAAGAGAACCAGTTTCCTGCTCGTTGAACGAGGCGGACCAATAGGCAAAGTTCTCGTCCATCGGTGGCTACCGGAATGTCATCAACAATAGTAACAGGGTCTTACTGATAGTGTTGTACACCGAGGTGTTTACATAAGCAGAAAAATATTACTGCTTAGACCATATAGATCACCAGAAAGAATGGTTAACCTTGTTAAAAAAAGAAAACCATAACAACAGGTCCTTCGGCCAGGTGTGCTAGGCATGACATCACCTTACCGGTTCATATAAGGACCAATGCTATGACTCTTGGAAAATATCCGAACCATCGTATCTGACCGAGTTTCAGATCTGGTTGGGGTCAGGATACCTCAGACTCAGGACACCTGAGAAGAAAAAGGTGCGACACAAATTGATGAGAAGACATCATAAGATTCTCGGGAAGGGAACTATGGAAGCGAGTTCCGATACAAGAGTTCATTAGTAAACCATGGAGAGGATGAGGAGGTGGCTGATGGACTCGGCGGCAATTCATCAGAATTTCAAAGGATGTATTTCCACAATTATGTGAACAAGGAGATAAGATTTGTTGGATCAAATGATATAGTGATGTATGATCAAGGAGAACATCCACGAATAACATTGGTTGAAAGGTGCAACCAAGCTATGGGCTGGGTTGCACGACCAACGTCGGAATGGCAATTTTAGCTACCAACACACTAAATTGGAACAATTGTCCATTAACTCCGAAGCAATAGGGTTGCCAGAGATAATAAATTCGCACAACAGAGTTCACTCAACACGGGGACCAAGATGGGAATGGTGATGGCGAGAAGCATCGCTATACCAAGAATACTTAAGAGGTGGAGCAATCCTCTCAACATTCTGGACATAAAAGATGGTAATACTCCAAGGTAGAACATAACATAAGTTGGATGTCAAGGAATTCAGGATACAACACAAATCGTGAACCAGTTTTGTGTTGCGGAAATGCAAGAATGTTGTCGATGTTAACATAATCATCAAGGGGGAAAGGATGATATCTCTCATCAAGGATTCGACTGATATCCTGGAAAAGCTCAGAAAGCCGTTGATGATCACAACACATTTGTCGAGAGAGTTCATGAAGATGTAATCGATCGGCGATGACATCAAATTTAAGGAATGATGAGGTGAAAGGTTATTCGAACCATGGGTACGACACAAGCTCATAATCCAGTTTGTGGTTCAAGGTGAAATGATAGGACAAGGAAATCGACGTAACCTTAGCTTATTGTCGAAAGATGTGCTCCGGTAATAAGGAACAGGTGGCACAGTTAAATTTTAGCACGATAATGATATAGCCAATCAGGCTAGGAATGACTTGAAGGATTATTAAACTCATAAGCCACGAAAATTACTTAGAGTTATTGAATCGGAGTGCTGAATTGATTCACTTATTGGTGTTCTAGAGTGACTATTAACTCATATCTCGAGGGGGCACTGGAATCGGCAAGAATAATAGTTGATGAAGAACTCATAAGAAGTTATGTAGTCCGTGATAATCTCGAGATACCAGAGGGGTAATACTCGATGACAGTCAAAGTAGAGGTTGGACTGGGGTATTGCCCTACAGAAGACAAGCGCTTAAACTTGCACGCGAAATGGTATTTAAAGGAGAACATGGTCGGAACCACGATTGCAAAAGGCCAGATCCCAGATATAAGGTGAACTTATACCAAAGGAATAATTAATTTAAGAGAAGCTTTAATGATAAGATCTACATCGTGTCCATGGGCATGAACACAAAGCTCAAGGTCAACTCCCACTTCTCCAATGCATAACCTTTCATTCACTTCTCACTTTCGAAGAAGTAGTAGTGTTGAAATTTTACCTGGCATAATACCAGAAGTGTAAGACTCGTGAAAACTTTCGAGTTGACACGATTTAGAGAAGTCATTTGTTCAACCCATAGGGGCTTCTTAGAAACATATACCACAAGTTTCAAGAGTAAATATCACAAGCTCGAAAGTAGAGCAAGGTTGAGCAAGTAGATGATAAAATTTACCAAAGGCATTATGTATCCGAAGGAAGGCTCACAAGGTTATTGAATATGAAGGATGTTGTCGGATAAAATCCATTAAAGGATCTGCCGGTCCATAACAGAGCTGATGTGAGCATCGACACACAACCAGAGGAAGTAACAATGCAAAGGCATTGGATTATGGAAACAATTGACTAATCCAGAGCTCAAATGCAGAGGAATTATGATTTTCAAATCAAGGGATCGGAAGCAATGTTCTGATTAGGGATTGGCAAGTAGAATAGCCTTAGGTGTACAATCGACGGCAATTGGATTTGTTGAGAACCAGCTCATGTTTAAACTGATGTCTGAGCCGGAAAGATAATTTAAAAGGATCAACTGATGGTTGCGTGCATTCGCACTCATGTTGAATCAAAGGGATCAAAATGACGATGCCTAAGGATACTAACGAATATTGCCAGACATATGGAAAGCATCCATCATGCAAGCAGACAAGTATTGCAGAGCAATAAGCTACTAAGGATTTTTGGAGGATCGAATAGTATTTCGAAGACCATTGTGAAACACATGAACAACTGGGGGATGAGCGGATACTCGATAAGTGCGAGAATTATTCTTAGGGGTATTCAGGTGACAAAGAACAGCAAGGCAGTAAGCTCAAAGGATTATCGAAACAACGACGAGTATTTCGAGGTATCTTGTAATAACAAGACCAACTGGGAATAAAAGTAAGAACGACAGGTGTAAGTATTTATCCATAGGGATTTTTCGGTGGTAGGGAATTGCAAAAGCAACAGGCACAAGGTCTCGAGAGAATATCGGAAAGTATTGTCAGAATCTTCTGTTGAAGCAGTCGATCATCCGTAATGAAAGGGCTCTTCGGCAGGAAGTGGTAACGAGAGCCTAGAGTTAGATTTTAGCAAAATCATTTAACCCGAATAGAAGAGAGATCAGAGTCCTAGATTGTAGACAAGGAGTAAAATATCCTAATACCACCCAATGGCGACGTGGGCCCGTAAGGCACACAGCCATGTTAGTAAAAGTTTTTGCAATGCCTAGACTCGACTTCGGCCAAGGAGTGTGGAAGGGGGATTCCTACAGGCAGTCGGCTCTGATACCAACTTGTGACGCCCCCGATTCAATCATACACTAATCATGCATGCAAACGTGTACGATCAAGATCAGGGACTCACGGGAAGATATCACAACACAACTCTAAAACATAAATAAGTCATACAAGCATCATAATACAAGCCAAGGGCCTCGAGGGCTCAAATACAAGTGCTCGATCATAGACAAGTCAGCGAAAGCAACAAAATCTGAGCACAGACATAAGTTAAACAAGTTTGCCTTAAGAAGGCTAGCACAAACTGGGATACAGATCGAAAGAGGCGCAGGCCTCCTGCCTGGGATCCTCCTAAACTACTCCTGGTCGTCGTCAGCGGCCTGCACGTAGTAGTAGGCACCTCCAGAGTAGAAGGAGTCATCGTCGAAGGTGGCGTCTGGATCCTGGGCTCCATCGTCTGGTCGCAGCAATCGGGTGGAGAAATGGGAAAAAGGGGGAACAAGGAAACCGTGAGTACTCATCCAAAGTACTCGCAAGCAAGGAGCTACACTACATATGCATGGATATATGTGTAAAGGGCCATATCAGTGGATTGAACTGCAGAATGCCAGAATAAGAGGGGGATAGCTAATCCTGTCGAAGACTACGCTTCTGGCAGCCTCCGTCTTGCAGCATATAGAAGAGAGTAGACTGAAGTCCTCCAAGTAGCATCGCATGGCATAATCCTAACCGATGATCCTCCCCTCGTCGCCCTGTGAGAGAGCGATCACCGGTTGTATCTGGCACTTGGAAGGGTGTGTTTTATTAAGTATCCGGTTCTAGTTGTCATAAGGTCAAGGTACAACTCCAAGTCGCCCTGTTACCGAAGATCACGGCTATTCGAATAGATTAACTTCCCTGCAGGGGTGCACCACATAACCCAACACGCTCGATCCCATTTGGCCGGACACACTTTCCTGGGTCATGCCCGGCCTCGGAAGATCAACATGTCACAGCCCTACCTAGGCACAACAGAGAGGTCAGCACACCGGTCTAAATCCTATGGCGCAGGGGTCTGGGCCCATCGCCCTTTGCACACCTGCATGTTGCGAACGCGGCCGGAAGTAGACCTAGCCTAGCAGGCGTCCTAGTCCAATCCGGCGCGCGCCGCTCAGTCACTGACATCATGAAGGCTTCGGCTGATACCACGACGTCGAGTGCCCATAACTGTCCCCGTGTAGATGGTTAGTGCATATAGGCCAGTGGCCAGACTCAGATCAAATACCAAGATCTCGTTAAACGTGTTATTTTGAAATAACCGCGAACGCCGACCAGGGCCAGACCCACCTCTCTCCTAGGTAGTCTCAACCTGCCCTGTCGCTTCGCCACAAAGATCCACACAGAGGGCCGTTGGGAAAGTATGTCCTTCCAGCCCCCAATTCGTGAATCAACCGCGGGTACTCCTCGAGCCAACCTGACTTTAGTCATCACATGTATCATGTATAAAGTATATAGTATATACCCGTGATCACCTCCCGAGTGATCACGGCCCGATAGTATAGCATGGCAGACGAACAAGAATGTAGGGCCACTGATGATAAACTAGCATCCTATACTAAGCATTAGGATTGCAGGTAAAGGTGACAACAGTAGTAGCAAGGACAGGCTATGCATCAAGATAGGATTAACGGAAAGTAGTAACATGCTACACTACTCTAATGCAAGCAGTATAGAGCAGAGTAGGCGATATCTGGTGATCAAGGGGGGGCTTGCCTGGTTGCTCTGGCAAGAGAAGGGTTCGTCGTCGATGTAGTTGTACTCGGTGGCATCAGCGCCGGTCTCGGGGTCTACCAAGGAAGAAAAGGGGGGAAGAAACAGTTAATATGGACCAAACAAAGCATCACAAAACATAACGAGGCAATACGCGGTGCTAGGTATGCCCTAACGCGGTAGGAAGTGATACCGGCGAAGGGGGGAGTCATCCGGGAAAGGATTCCCGGTGTTTCGTGTTTTCGGACAGGTGAATCGGAGGGGAAAAGTTGTGAGTTCCATAGGTTAGGGATGTGTGGCGGATGAACGGGCTGCCTATCCGGATTCATCGCGTCGTTCTGAGCAACTTTCATGTACAAATTATTTTCATCCGATTTACGATTTATTTTCTATGAATTATTAAAGTTTTTAAATCATTTCGGAAAAACAGAATTAATTTAAATAGAAAACAGGGTTATGACATCATCATGACATCAACATGATGTCAGCAGTCAACAGGGCTGTTGACTGGGTCAAACTTACATGTGGGGTCATTCTGTCATAGACCTAACTAAACTACCAGTTTTAATTAACTAAATTAGGTAGTTAGGCTAATTTAAACAGAGTTAATTAAGTTATTTATTGATTTGATAATCAATTAATTGATTGATTTTATTTGTTATTAAAATTCATTCTAAACAGGGGGTGGGCCCCTGTGGTCAGTGGCACAAGGCCATGCCCTGGCTATGGCACACACACAGGGGGCCATCTATGGCCATGGTGTGGCCAGGGGAGGCATTGGCCACGCTGGAGAGGCTGGCGAGCGAGGGCGGAGGCGAGCGGCGCCTGGCAACGGCGGCCGTGGCGGATGCGGCGCAGGCCGGCGGCGGCGTGCGCGTGTGGAGGAGGACGCGGTCGCCGTGGCGATGGTTGTGGCGAGCGCGAGCGAGGTGCCAGTGCAGGCCGCAGAGCACGGCGAGGTCGACAGGTGGGGAAGAGGGTGGCATCGCGGTGGGGTAGAGCAGCAGTAGAGGGTCGGCCACGGCGCGGGTGCAGCGCGTGCATGCTGTAGTGGTGGAGGGCGAGTGCAGCCTGGAACGGCGGGCATGATGTCGGGCGAGCTGGACGGTGTTCGACAGGGGGAGAGGGGAAGAGGAGGCCGAGGGCCTCACCGTAGTTGTAGGGCTCATGGCAATGGGGGGCGGGGAGGAGGTCGAGGAAGACGGCGACGGTGGTGGGAAGGCGGTCTGGCGAGGGAAGAACTCCGAGCGGCAGCGTTAGGGACCGGCTCGGGCGTTGATCCAGATGGAG